>NC_056732.1:188939328-189014328 GCF_019279795.1 Protopterus annectens
TCATAGAGCGTGTGTTCGGGATGCTGAAATCACGGTTCCGGTGCTTGGATACATCTGGTGGAGCCTTGCAGTACTCTCCAGGCACGTGTGCCCACATCGTCATAGTATGTGCCATGCTACATAATATGATCCTGCAAAAGCAGCTGTAGCAGGGACAAAATGGTGAAGGCCCTCATAGCCCACCGCAATTGCCAAGGCCAGTACAGGCACAGAGGGATTCAGGCCATGAATACACTGTGCCAGCCCCAGTAGGCAGATGGAGGCATGCCCAATATGCCTACACCTTGGCAAAGAGGGAACGTATAGCACATACTCTGACCGTGTAGGCCCCTATGGACTGACACCTCTCCACCTGCACACACAGTAAAATGGATGGCACACAAACATGGCCACCTGTAAATTGTAATGTATAGGTGGCCCAATGTGTGACTCCTACATAGGCAGCCCTCAAACATTGTAAACACAACAGCCAGTGCAACACGGAATGCCAACACCTGAACAGTACATGAGTCTTACAGCATATGGTGGTGCTGTGTGCCTGTCACGATCCCCGCCAGAAATATATATATAAATATATATATATATATATATATATATATATAGATATATAGATATAGATATAGATATATATATATATATATAGATATATATATATATATATAGATATCTATATAGATATATATATATATATATATATATATATATATATATATATATATATATATATATATATATGTGCACATATGCATATATATAATACAGATAGAAAGGGCAATAGAGGGATATATGGTGATATAGATGGATTCAGCGATATCTGCAAATATGATAGATAGTCCAACGACATTCATAAAATCATGGAGGTACAAATAAATAGGATACCGCCAACCATGGAATGTGTAACATACCGACATGCGTAACCATGAGGCAGAAAGACTGATAGAACACAGTACCAGAACAGTACATCCGCGAGTAATAGTATGATGATATGAAGGAACGGTTAGTCACCACTGACGGTGTCGCGGTCCACGTAGGTACTGTGTTCAACTGTGACTGTGAGTGCCGTAGTCTGTGTAAGTGTGCGTCGAGGGTGCCATGTGCATTTCTGTGTGACTGTAATGTGTGTGTGTGTCCGCAACATGTGTATGTTGGTGCCAAGTCAGAGGCAGACCAGCATGGTAGGTGTGGGTATAGCTAGCCATAGACATACGGGTACTACCTGTTCCACAGCAGAAAGGACATCCCCACCCTGGCCAGGTGCGTCCTGACATAAAACAGTACAACGGCCAAATGTCTGAGATGGTAGGACATACATATGTCCCGTATATAATGTAACAGTCGTATTTAATAGTTATGCTTGTATGTAAGAAACTTAAATGTTACATGCAATATGATAAGTATCCAAAGTCACACAACAATAGGTATGTAGTGAAGATAAAAGTATGTGCTACCTGTGTACTGAACGTGGCTACGTGTTGGCCTGTAAACACCGCTTTGTGTCCCGCAAGTGTCCAACAATGACCATATGATAAGATGGCAACCCATGGCAAACAGGCTCTTTTAACAACCCAACCACAATGACTGCAAATATCTGGGGCAGAAATACAAGGGATAGCTGTCACCTACACATATCCCCAGATATATCACTGCAATTATGGAGGTATACAAGTAGCAAGCTCACCTGCAGATGATATAGAAACCAATTAACAATGGCCCAATGTACAAACCCGTAACATAAGTTTACTAACTGTTAGCTCTCTATTCAGGGATGGAGCCCACACACATATATATGGATTATGTAGAAATGCAAGGCCCACAAACCGTATATGTTACGTACAACCACCGACATCCCCCACACTAGAAACTAAAGCAATACAAACTGTAATAGCAGCACAAACATCCAGTCAGTCAATTACATCTGCAGAACACTCAACATACCGTGTGAGAGACACAATTAAAGGCGACATGCAAAATTGCAGGAGTTGTATAATGGAACAAACAGCCATGTTACAGGTATTGATTGCAATACTCCATTATCAGACGTCAGGATGACAGGTACACCCACATGTTGAACCAAATACTCTACCTGTCACACACAATCCACGGGGGACATGAATCCAAACTATACTTGTCTCCATGCATAGCAGTTGCAGTTACTCATAACAAAACACAATACAGACCGTCTCCCCGAAGGTAGGGCAAATAGGCAACGCCCAAGTGGAGAATCCAATTATACCCCACTGTCGCAGCGTAATTGGCGAATGGAGTAGCTGCACAGCTGATATGCAAGTAATTAGTCACTCAGGAACACCAATTGGCATGAAGAATCCACATGTTTCAGGTATCGACGTATATAAGGATGACTTGCCAGACATTCAAACCGTATGCTCATACCAAAAAACAGTTGAAACACTGTGAGAGAGATAGAAATGAAACGCCGTAATGACGACAAGGTATGTAGAACGCCCGATATGTAAGGTTATGTATAGCATGATCTGTATTAATTAGTTTTACTGTATGTATAGCCTGGTTTGCATTAATTAAACTTGTCCGCAATGCATAAAGTGGGGAAAGTTATTTATGTAGTGATGTCTTGCTGAGCATACTAACGCTTGTAGAATCTGTGCGTCCAGCAGTGGGACACAAGGTACATAGCACAGACACCAGAAGGGATGCTACATGAGGCCATTAAACAGAACAATGCCATACAACCCACCATCAGTGGTAGGGTATGTCCAACAAGGACGTGCCATAGCAGGGGATAGTATATGTTGATCTACTGTCACAGCACGCATGTGTATGGGCAAATAACGTTAATGACATATGTAAGGTGGTCCCGCTGAGCAAGTATGCTTTGCATTATGGGATGCTATGTGAAATATGTATAATTTATAGTATTATAGGTAGATATGACAGATATTCAACACAGCATAACAGGCATATCATGCATACCACATGTATCGTCTATTGGTATGTACAATAACAGGATGCATATGGCCTGTAGGTATGGGACATAGTAATAGCATGATAGCTAATCTAAATGGAAGGGCTACCAAGTAACCATGCACAAAGGACAAGTAATAGCTGCACAGGTGCATAGTGGGGTACTATGCAGTCTGTCAAGTCCATGTGTAAGCACAACTACAGTGTTCACACTAGTGGCACCTGTCCAGGGTAGTGCCCTGTGAAGAGTAGAGCCAGGTGTCACCTGCACCACTGCACAGTACAGCCACTGCAGTGATCCCAGGCCTACATGTGTCTCCCAACCACCAAGGGAGGTATCACATGAACAGTGCTACTGAGTGTCCCTGCATGATGTACAGAGGACTTATGTTCCACAGCATGGTGAGTGTCCGGTTTGGGAATGTAACCCAGAAGCACATCCCACTCATTGTGGTGTGTGTGCACATATCGATGAGCATGTTGCTCACAGTGGCCTCTGCTTATGTTGCGTATGAGGAGTATATCCATCAATAATGTTGTGGACATGGGCCCTGTCTGATCAGCAGAGGTCACCCCTGAGTATGTAGTATGCAAATGTGTATAGATGTGGTGTCCGTAGTGCAGCCTCATATTGAAACTGTCGGAGCTCAGTAAACGTCATGGCGTGTTAATGTTGTGGCATGTAAAGCTGTAGCTGTTGTGTAAGGTACACCCTAAATGGGGTGGTGTACCCTTGAATGTGTGTAGATGTCTTGAGTTCAGAGGTACAATGGGTGCCTATGTACCAGTTACACACCCAGTACAGATAGGTGTGGCCATGTAGGAGGATATCCACATCACAGTGGCAATACGGTAACCACAGGAGTGGGTGCGACATATGTGTGTACTGCAAACATGTACAATGTGATATCTATGTAGGGGACCACCATCCATGTGATAGTCAGTGGGTGAATGGTATAATGCAAAGGTGATGTGCATGCACCTTGTGTCATGCAGCTTGATGCCATGATAGTCATATTATGTATCTGTCACAGCGACATCCGTATGGCTGGAGTCAGTATCAGCTGGTGGAGCAATCATGGCACTTGGTATGTAGGGGTTCTAAAGCTAGGCAGGGAAAGTCCCCTGTGCCAGCCTGTTCTGCAGGGAAGCATATACTTAACATGAGGGGCCCTATGACTGAGGACCTTGGTATGCCAAAGTACCTGACATGTAGTAGGTACTATGGTATGCTGGCCTCACTGTGTGTCCTGTCCATGAGCCACATAGCATAACATCCTGAGACACAGGGTACGATGTGCAGGTGGATGTGTATGTTGTCAATACCAGAATGGGGAATGGTGCTGAAAGGCAATGAGAGGACAATGTAGGATGTGTGGACTCCCATACCATCAGCAACTGCCCTGGTAACTGTATGAAAGGAATCCACCATGTGTAGGGGCCATGCTCTGGCCTTAACAAGCCCAACCCGGGTGGCAGCAGAGGACGGGAGACCAACAATGTCTCTGAGAATGACGTCCTTGATGATGTGCCCCATAGCCACGCAGAACAGTCCAGTCAGGTGTGTAGGACTATAGTCCCACACGTGCAATGCGGTGTCACCTGTGTGTAGTGTGATAAATGCTGCTGTGTGCCATTCAGGGTCTACAATGTCTGAAACAAGGCTATTACTGAATATGGTGGCCTAGTGGTGAGATATGTAATTCGGAGGTTGGTGGTCATCACAGCCTGGGATGTTGGAAGGTGACATGGGGCCAGTGTCCCAGGACACATAGAGTGCAGGTCTGTACTGTGTAGGTGTGACCACAGGGACACCACAATGTCCATGTATGGATTGCGGCCCTGTAGTGAGTGAGAGGGTGTACTGTCAGCATTGAATCCATCCTCCAGCATGTTGCCAACAATACCTGGGTCTGCAATCTTCCTGAGTGACTGTTGTATGTGACAGCAGATGTGGATGTTGCCATTGAATACTGATATACCACCATAATGCCTGGTGATACACCCCGGAATGTGTGGCAGTCATGTTTACATAGCTAGTCTTGGAGTATGTGATGAGGGACCCTGTGGCCCCACCATGGCTGACCAGTGAGCCACCCCACACATGGGAATGTACACCACTGTGCAACAGCCTACACCTGTTGTTGTACATCATATGTCCATGGAACATGACCACCAGAGTGGCATCTATTATCTGGTGTGTACCATCATGGCTCTGTGTGGAATAGCATGATCCATGCAGTTGTGTACATGCTAATTAAGTGCACTGGGGTATGTGTCAGCATTTGTATGTGCATTGTCCATCCACACGGGTGTCATGATGTTAACAACCACTGTCAGCAGACATCTGTAGTAGGTGTAGTAGTACACATGTACTGTGTATGCTGTGATGGGTGTGTTTCCGGGATGTGGCTAACACGGTAGATTAGCATATGTTCGGAATCCACCAATGAGGGGATAACCCCAGGTGTGTAACACCAGTCACATGGTGGTAGTGTTCATGCCAAGGGTAATGTAGGTCTTGGAGGTGGTGTGTATGTGTTGATCCAGCAGAGTGGAGGGTATGACTCATGGATGTGTCGGTACATGAGTGGCTATCCCAGTGATGTGTGGGGTAGTGTCAGTCACACATCAGTAGTAGCTGAGGCCCACTGTCCACTATACCACCATAGAAGGTATGTTACCCGTGGGGTATGATGTTGACTCTGTCGCTTGTTACAATGTGTATAGCAGTCCCGGACACAGTTAGTTGCACATGGAGCACCTCTGATGCATTGTGCTAAGCAACTTGCCAGGATGTGTGCAAAACATAGTGGGATATGGGAACCCCTCAGCTGTGGGTGTGCCGGTCCAGGTATGTGCCTGGAAGGTATGGTCCATCTATAACCTGTCATTGCAGGTGTGCTCTGCAGAGCCTACAGGCAGGTCCCAGTCACTGCAGAGATGTTGGAGTGGTGCATTATAAGGTGTGCCTTGCCTGCGTGTGTCACAGGGGAAGATGCAAGCAATGTGTCACATGACCCCATGTCGTGCATGCCAGTTACCACCCTGCCGGTGACAGTTATTGGAAACTGTGCAGGACAGGCAGTATAGAAGCAGCAAGAGCCTAGCATGTGAGCTGTACTCCCAGGGCCGACAGGTGCAAGTCATGACAATAGGAGCATAGGCAACTGTTGCAGTGACACAGTCGGTCACTGTACAGTGGTATCGTGTCCGGATGAATGCAAAATGCTCCCCAGGGCTAAGCCCACACCCTCAGGGCTATAAGACTGGTGAGCAATTGCATGTCCCTGCACACATAGTCTGTGAAGTGGCATCACAGGGCAGTCACACTAACATGGCGAATGACAGACATATCGTACCTGGTGAGGTGTGGCATGGGTGCATAGGTTATGTTGCAGAAGCAGTTACCTGACAGCAAGATGTAAGCGACTAATGCCTTGTGTAGCCTGCTGTGTGGAACTGCAGTGTGACACCCTACAGAGTCAGCTATGACTGGTGTGTTGTGAATGTTATAACACACTATTGGCTGTATGTGGTGGGCACACATGAGTCTGTGGGCTATAAGCTGGTGATGTTGTCTTCCATGATGGGGGCTACATCTGGTGCCTACAGTGAGTATGGAGACGTACTGCACAGGTTGACCTTGTAGGTGTGGCCAGTGGTGTAGATTATGTGAGACTATGTGATGGGTGGGATGTGTTGCGAATGTTACACATCCCCAAATGACTGTCAGGTGCAGTCAGGGTTGGCGACAGCATTACCCCCAGCCATAGCTGTCAGCCTCCTGTCCCCAAAATGAGTTACATTAGCCCTCATACAGTGTGACAAATGGGCGAAACGTGGAACACGTACAACTGGCGTACTAACAGCGTCAACTAGGAAGGGCATATGATGGCTAAAATAGGCTGGTCTTACGTATAAAACAGATATTCCAATGAATTAATATGATTCTCATCTATCTAGCCATGGCTAGCAGGTAAACTATGTACAACAATGAATGTCTGACAGACCCTTCCAATGTGGAACCTTGAGGAACATGCATCTTTTAGAACCCCAAATGAGGTATGTTCCCCATAATGAGGTACACCTTAGAGCTATGGGCCCAGCACGGCTGCAGACGTGCATCCCCCCACAGGCTGTAGTGCAGTATGTTGGGAAGTGAGCATCGAATGTGTACGAGACAATTGCTCTATTGCATGTACGACATATCCGTCATATAGACAGGCAGTAGCACTGGTATGTGACAGTTGGACATGCCTGCATATACAACCATGTCCCACAGGATATGTGCGTTACGTGTGTACAACAGCTGTCGTACCTTAAGCAAGCTGGGAAGTGTAGGACAGCCAGTGTACCTGTGGGAAATGGTGTGGAATGGGTGCTATAGTAATCAGTAGCTCATGACATGCTCACATGTTCTGAACAAGTGCCTAGCATGACCATACAATACAGATAGGGTGTTGGATAATATCAACCCACAAGAGGTGATGACAGTCATTTAGGGTGGCACCGCACTATAAACCTGCTGAGTATGGTGTGCATGTCCATGAACCATTAGCACTGTAGATGTTAGCAGTACAGATGTACAAGGTAGCACGGATATTTGATTACAAATACCTTTGCATGTCACAGGTGTGTTCCACCAGTGGCCTGTTGACAGACCCACAACTGCAAAAGGTGCAAGAGTGACATGTGCACAGCACATCTGTGCCAGATACAGTAGAACAGGGTTAATGTGTTGTACCCCACCCTCATTGTAGCCCATACCACACAGACAAATGGTAGGCATCTGTGTATGTAAGGCTGTGAATGGCCATGACCTATCAGTTTAGCTGTGTCAGTGTTGTGAACAACATACAGAATGGGCTGTGTGTGTGAGGTGTGTCACATATGTGCACAGCCTGATGGATGATACCAGCAGTGTCACCGCTAGGTGAACATCCCTGTACCCATAAACTGCTACCTAGGCTGTGGTCAACATTATGGACACTGTGTAAGGGATGGTGCTGTGCAGTGCACCCCCAACATGGTGACGTCTCCAGGCTCCTTAGGTAGTCATCTGAGGTACCCATGTCATGTCAGGGTGCCATCCATGAGCACGGAGATCACTGGCCAGGCATATACAGCACTGTGGTGACCAATATTGGATCACATAGCACCTGTAAGGGGTAATGGCTATGCATGGATGTGCGATAACAGCCTTCACAATCCACACCTCCACTATGCAGCATGCTGTCTACCTTGCAGAAGGACATTTGCTACACCATGATGATGGACATGCTACATGTCCATATCCTGATCTATATGACATATGTCATGGACAGCCACCATCCTAATACTAGGATCGCCACAGGCTGGACAGATCCCTGTGCCATATATGTGACATACTCCCGCCATACCATGCAACCCTCTCCATCAAAGCTGCAGATGTCATCCCAGTCATACATGGTGTGATGGCCGCATGGTAAATGTACTATCAACTGACTGGATCAGTAATGTGGCACTGATGCAGCTTGCGGTGGCACAATGGCTGTCTGTAACAGTGTGGAAACCATGCCCACACATGCTATGGTTGATGACCATCCCTGCGAATATCGTCTGACTATCCATTGTCCCATGTCTATCACATGTGTAATACAGGTGATCCATGTCAGGATGTTGAACAGTTGTACAGTGCTGTGTAGATGTATATGGCAAAACACATGCATGTACAGGTGTCCATGCGTATGTGTGCATTGTCACTGCTCAAGTCCATTCCGGCTGTGTCTGTGTTGATATGTGACATGTACACAGCATCCAGGTCAACAGTAGTACCGTGGACACATCGAGGCATGTGCAGATAGGTAAGAACACAAGTGCAGGCAAATAGACATGCCCACAGCAAGACAGCATTTACATGGTGTATGAACACTGTAATGAGGTGACACACATATATTGTGATGATATCCAATGCATAATGGGTGTGACATGTGTGACACAAGCACGTCAGTCATGTCAGTGTCATGGTGCTTTGCAAAGATAACTGTGCAGATGCAGTAGATGTCATAGAAATGTATGTGCAGCAATATCTCTGTACATCTCTGAAACTGTGACCTGTCACCATCATTATGTTTTACAGATAATGCCCCGTACACGCCTCCCAGCATACACCCGCCAGGAGGATGATGTCCTCATCCCACAGCTCCTTGACAACTATGACTTGTTGTTCAGCCATGTGCCATAGCATGCCCAGCAGTGGGATGACCTGTGGCAGGATCTACGCAGGAGGGTGAACGATGTGGGTGGCCATAACCGCACCAACCAGCAGGTGCGCAGACACTGCATGGACCTGATATGACATGCAAAACAGCGTGCCACTGCAATCGCCAGGGAACAAGGTGGAACAGGTGGTGGGCCACCAACCCAGCCCCCACTCACACACACCGAGGAGCTACTGGCCAGTCTGGGGACACCCAGGGAACAGCATCCAGAAACACTAGCTGCCATCGTGGAGGTGGGTGTCTCCCAACCAATGAGCCTGGAGTTGCCTGGTAAGTCAGTAATGCACATATGGCTATTATATCCCATGTAGTTGCATGTGTCACTGTACATAATGTAAAGTAACAACATATGCCAGGTATGTGGACACACGTGCTGCATAGTACAGTATGCTACGTTGTGTATGCACATATGTGCATACTATATGCTATTACACAGGTGAATGTGTGCACATGCACAGTGCAACCTGTGGCTGTCATACAGTCATAGATAATGTTCATACTGGTGTGTCACCCCTATACAGGTACCTCTGGTGTGCCGCACAGACATGGGTCCATTGCAGGTGAGACTGTCATCAGTATCAGGCATGTTACAGTGTAGATCTATTTGCCATGTGGCCAGTTAACACTTGCACACCTGATGTTTGTTCCAGTCACAATATGCAGATCGCACCACCATGCATTCACACACGCCACCCATGTGCAATATATGCAAATGTAATGATACACAGACTTGAAACCACAGTACTTGTCATTGCGACATGTGTGGTCAGCTGTGCATACAACGGTGGAGGTGTTCTACAATGGAGGCATATGTAGTATGCATTGGAACAACATGTGTGGTACGCACACAGTACCACACAGTGAGCTGTGATATGGGCAGCCCACAAGTGTCACCATTGTGTCATATGCCCCTGCATTGGGTGCACACATTGTGATGTGCCACCTGACATGTCCCAGACATGTAGTGTTCTGTCTGCAATATTGTTACACTATCACATGACCTATACCCCACATACCAAACATACAACCCATTGTCTGCATAGACCTGTGGAATGTGACATATCTGACATGTATGGGTGTATGTCATATGGGACCACACAGACATGTGGAGAAGATGCCCATCACACACAATTGGCCACCACATGTGCACACATGGCCATGGGGGATGGCCAGAGACATGAAGCCACACAGTACATGGGATGTCTATACACCCTGTTGCACATTGCCCACACATGGTCCAATTATAGCCATAGTTGATTGATTATACAGTTGATGTGGTACAGTGGACAACCTAAAAGCCAGTGCACAGCTACTGGAGGTGTCGCTGAAGTCTACCATATATGATCTGTCGAACATCACGACTGTGTTGCAGTTATGGCTATGCAATGTGTACATATTATGCATTCTACAGCAACATACAGGCCTCATGTTGCCATGCAATGGCACAGTGTCTGTACTTCACACTGTATAGCAATGTAGACGGCTCACACTACCCTCCCGTGCTCATGCACATTTGCTAAACATGCATTCTATCTGTAGGGCATACACACAACACTGCAATGTGAAGCCCATTATGATGCTGTACATGTGTCAGGACACCATTGTGTCAAACATGTATGCATGTTAATGCACATGTCAGCAATTTACATGTCAAGGTCACGTCAGTCATGTGTACTGTTATCCTGTTCTGGCCCACATGGTGTATCATGGAGATGCATGCATACTACCATGATTGTGTGAACTGCATGGCTACTGATATGACACCTGCTTGCTGTAGTGTGCACCCCAGGAAGGTATGCTTACTAACACTATTAATGTCTGAGCTGCATGCCCTCTGCTCTATCGCAGGCATGCTGCATGCCATCTGACCAATCACATGCATGGTGTGTGTGTGTGTGTGTGTGTGTGTGTGTGTGTGTGTGTGTGTGTGTGTGTCTGTGTCTATTGTACTTTACAGTATTTCTTTGCATTCACAGGTGATGTAGGTGCGTTACCCTCCTGCGGTCCATCTGATGTTAGTGTCCCGACAGATACTAGCGGTGATGAACATATGCATGAGGTGCAGGCAGGGTTGTCAGGGGCTGAATCTGTACCAATGGTTACCATCCCAGCTATGTCCCCCTCTTCCCCGCATCCAGTTCTGCTGCCAACATATACCGCATCACCGGTGGCCATAGTGGTAGGACAGTCAGCGTCTGTTGGCGTGGAACAGGAACGTGTGGTGGCTACAGAAGGTGTGTCTACACACCATGGTGTCAGTGTAATGACTGCAGATGTGCCACACAGGCATGTGGCCGGTGCTGCTCATAGGAGGACCTCGGGCAGACATGCACCTGCAGGAGAGAGCGCAGCAGCTGGTATCACCAGACACATGTTCCAGACTGTAATGGCGGCACAGGCATGTGCTGAATGGCAGAACAGAGAAGGGCAGAGGCTGCAGAGGGCTGCTATCCATACCCTAAATGACAACATCCATGCATTGGCAAATGCTCAACAGCAGATTGCTAATGTTCTGGATAGGTGACTAGGTGAAATGGTTGGTATCCTTGACTGAGGCATGGCAATCCACGAGCGGGAGCTGTCTGTGCTGGAACACCTGGTAGGAGTGAGGTGTAGGCCAGCAACACCACCTAGTGTAGGTCGACATGACTGTGCCACCTCACATGCCCGCTCCCATAGTGCCGGTAGCAGTAGCAGTGCAGCTGCTGCTGCTCTGTCAACACCAGGACACAGCAGGCTATGTGGACATGGCCCTGGATGGTCTCAGCGGGGACACATTTCCAGCGGACATGTGTCGTCGGACAGTAGCCACTCTGTACCTCCACCTGGTAGTGCCCGTGCAACTCCAGGCAGGCACAGGTCACGTGGCCGTGGACGGACACAGTGAGCTGCACAACCTGCACTGTGCAATCTGGGGCTGTCAGTTATACCCTGTGTAGGCATCACAAATGGCAGAACTGTGTACACACATACACGCACACAGCAAACACAACTGTAGGGCTCCACAACATCCACGTGCATTCTGCACAGACATGTCCAGTCAACTCACCGGCTCTTACACACACATGATGTTATCCATTAGTGCAGCCTATGCCCCTGGCAAACATATCACCCTGTGATGAAGCCTGTGCCGCATCCCTGTCATCCACACCATCGGTGCAGGGTTATGCACAAATATTCTGATGCACAGGGTGAACAGCATAGTGAGAGGTGTATGTAATACCTGTGTATGCATAGTGAGGGATGTGTATGTTGCAGTGGTTGTGTGCAGCCTATGCCCCTGGCAAACATATCACCCTGTGCATATGATGATGCCTGTGCCGCATAAGAAAATAAAATGAAATTCGAACCACAGTGTGCACTGAATGAATACTCAAGACCTGAAACACGAAGATTTATTCAACCAACAACAGACTAAGCATATGCTTTCACCAGCGACCTGGCTTCTTCAGAGTCTGACAGTAAAACACTCCATATAAAAAACACTCCACATTTAAAACAAGAATGCATTCTAAACACCCTTCCAATTAATCAATAAATCAATCAAACAGACAATTTCTTAAGAGTACATTTACAACCAAATATTAATTTAAAAAACACAATTACATAACATTTACTAAACTTATAATAATCATAAACTACATATGTATACATATAAAAATGTAATATAAAATTGCAGTTCCTCTAAATAACACTACTTAAGTATTTTAACTGAGGCTTTATGGTGACACATTCATTTAGTCCAGGGTGCCTGGTAACAGTGAGCCTAAGCTGCCATTCCATTTCTAACCTTGCTACCCTGTTCTGTACATCACACTGAATGTTAGACTTAACCCTATCTATAATAAAAAATAAAAATTTGTTAAAATTCCCACGTACTGCACTATGCAAATAAAGTGCATTGTGCTCATCCTTTCTCCTGATTGAACTGACATGTTCCCCTATTCTTGTTTTCAAGCTTCGTGTAGTCATGTCCACATAAAATGCATCGCATGACATACACGAAGCAAGATACACACAATTCTTGGTGCTACAATTACAAGCACCTGGACAAGATATCGTACGTTGATACCCCACTACACTTACGTACGTCCCTACTGCTATGTATCTACATCCTCTACAGAAACCACATTTGTTCATGGCAGATCTAGTGTTGCTTCTACCCTCTCTTTCAAGTATACTCTTCAAGTTCTTTCCTTTTCCATAGACAATCATCGGGGTATCACCTAGGATCATTTTAATATCTTTACTCAGAAAATATTTCCACAAATTTCTGAGACTAGAACCTAGTTCATTAGCTCTTTCATTATATGTTAAAACAAATTTTGCTTTATTGGTTTTATTCATTTTATTCAATGTGCTGACACTACTACCTATGTTTACACCCTCCTCCCCTTGCCCTCTTAGAATAGGACTATATTTGTTTCTTCTTCTTCTATATACTTCTTTTTTGATGTTAGTTAACATTGATAGCGGGTACCCCCTGTCAACAAATATTCCAATCAATGTATAAATTTCCTTCTTAAATAAATCATCATTACTGATTAATCTACATAGCCGGACCATCTGGCCCTTAACTACACCTCTCCTTTGGTGCAGAGGGTGACAACTTGTGTAGTGCAGCATCGAGTTTGAATAACTAGGTTTCCTGTAAATTGTACTCACCAGTCCTTCTTTGGTCTTAAATAAGGTAATGTCCAGGTAATTTACTCTCTCTTTGTTCCAGGTGTGTGTAAATCTAAGAAAATCTGTGGTTTCATTAATGTAAGAGCAAAATTCCTTGACACTTTCCTCATCACCTTTCCAAAATATAAGGAGGTCATCTAAAAACCTACAGTACAAAAGAATGTTGCCCTTGTACTTTGAGTTTAACACAAATTGCTTTTCCCATGCCCATAGCACTAAATTAGCATAGACAGGGGCACAACGGGCACCCATCGCTACCCCTGTCTTTTGTTGATACATCTCTCCATCAAATTGTATAAAGTTATTATGTAGTATGATTTCCATCAAATCATGACATATCTCCAGTCTTTATCAAAACTGGGACTAGTTAAAAGACTGTCATAAAACAGTTCCAGCCCAGTTTGATGTGGTATCACTGAGAATAAGTTAATGACATCAACAGTCAAAAACCCAAACATCTCATTCCCAATGCCCTTAACACTTCCTACCCTTTCCAAACAATGCCACGAATCCTTTAATATGTGGTCAGCATCCATTGATGCTTTTTTACAAAAATGGTCCACAAATGCAGCCATTGGTTCTGTCTTGGAACCCTTTGCAGAAACAATTGGTCTAAACTGCACATTTTCTGTCCCTTTGTGGACCTTTGGGATTCCAAAAAGCTTGGGCATAGTAGGAAACTTCACACAAAGAAACTCATACTCAACCTCATTAATAACTCCTTGATGTAAGGCATCAAACAAAAACATGTCTATTCCTCTATAAGCCCTATTAGTTTCATTAATTGATGCTCTAGTGTATGTGTTTTCATCCCCAAGCAACCTGAATATACAACTACTGTAGTCTATTTTATTCATGATGACCATTCCTCCCCCTTTGTCTGGTTTCATACATCTAACCTTCTGTGTTGACCATAATTCTTGTATAACCTTTCTTTCATTCTCTGATAAATTATCCTTGACCTCCGATTTTTGCCTGCAGATTTTTCTAAACTCATATTCTACCATCTGTTCAAATCCAGTGATCTCTGAGTTTATGGGAGGCATGAAGCAACTTTTTCTTTTAATCCCTAAGGATACGTTCTCGTCTGTAGACATCATAGCACATGAACCCTGACCAGCAAAATGTAATTGCAAATTAAGCTTCCTAGTATATAACTTTAAGTTTAGTAAAACTTGTGCAATATCTAGCTTGAAATTTGGCACAAAGTTTATACCTTTGCTAAACAATTCAAAATACACATCACTAATATCCATTTCAGTGTAATTATATATTGTGAAGCCTTTGCTTCTAACAATGTCACATGATAATGAAGAAGTACATACATCCAACACATCAGTGTTAGCTGAAGCAAATTCTTGACTTATACAAATATTGTTGGGTTCATTATGAGTTACAGGCACATACATATTTACGTTGCTGTCCTGTGTCTTACTACAATTTCCCATTACATCAAAACTTCTGTACTGCACTTGCTTTACATTGTCAAAAATATACTCATTTGTGTGGTGTAAGTTTTGATCACTTACATTCTGCATGCCACTTTGTTTTTCACTCAAAAATTCACAGTTCGTGGGAAACTCCAACACAAAATCAAAACATACATTGAAGTCTAACATATTGGTAACAACATCATTGGCTTTACATCTACTAGGGTTTAATAATTCACCCTCCTTCTTCTTGGATGCTGACGTGGAGATTTGGCCGTTTGTGGCTGCTTGTTCAAAAGCCTCTCCGACCTTCGCAGGAAAACCTGCGGCTCTAAAAAATCATCCCCTTCATCCACATACAATTCCTGTGTCACATCCATATCGTTACCACCAATATCTTTTTCATGATTAGTATCATTAAAATTAAACACTTTTCTACCCGGTGGGTACGCTGCTTTATTTTTGTAATCTGCAGCATCCCTGGCCAATTTTTTGTGTTTAATGGCCCTGTTTTTTTCCACAAAAACCTCAATGTTTTTAAAAACTTTTTCAAAATTCACTTTATATTGTAGAAACAATAAGTCAGATGTGATCCTAAAGTGAAGCTTACTAATCTCTTCACGTAAAACATTTAGTCTATTATTATTGTTCCGAATAATTAAATCAAGAAGCTCCATACCTGCTTTTTGAAACAGTTCAACCAGGTCTTGAAAAATGTCAGAATCCATTTCTACCCCCATCGGCAACTTCCATAAATGTAAACCCTTAGGGACTTGGTTAAGCCCCCTCAATTTAATCAGGAACAAGTTGTCTAATTGCATCACTCTATATTTTCTACTTAGTTTTTCATACTGAGATATCTGTTCTTTAAGAGAAGGAAGATAACTGCTTTTATCCATATCATGATTCCACGTTGCTCCAAAGACCTCCGTTGTAGCTTCAAAGTCCGGCGTTTCAAACCAAGCCGACAATTCCTGTCTCCCAGACGTACTCCGTACTGCTATAGGTGACGCTGGCTCAGATGTAACCACAACTTCCTGGTTTCGTTGAGCGCCACTCACCACTCCGCTGTAGGAAGCTGGGTTAACGCTTCTCTGCCCTGGAGCAATGGAACCTGGAGAAATTGAACAAGGAGAATGCAGGGTGTATAAATCCATTTGCGTTTCAGTAGGTCCGCTGTCTCGCTCACCACTAGCCTCATGTTTCCCTTCACAGTGCACTTTCTTTAGCTTCTCTATCACTGCAGTAAGTTCCTGCAATATTTTCTCCATGTCTCCAGTCTTTTCGCCTCACTCACCAAACACCGAGTCGAACCACGATAACAGTTAAACAGTCCACCAGAACCAACAAAGGTTCAACCAAGAAAATAAAATGAAATTCGAACCACAGTGTGCACTGAATGAATACTCAAGACCTGAAACACGAAGATTTATTCAACCAACAACAGACTAAGCATATGCTTTCACCAGCAACCTGGCTTCTTCAGAGTCTGACAGTAAAACACTCCATATAAAAAACACTCCACATTTAAAACAAGAATGCATTCTCCCCACCCTTCCAATTAATCAATAAATCAATCAAACAGACAATTTCTTAAGAGTACATTTACAACCAAATATTAATTTAAAAAACACAATTACATAACATTTACTAAACTTATAATAATCATAAACTACATATGTATACATATAAAAATGTAATATAAAATTGCAGTTCCTCTAAATAACACTACTTAAGTATTTTAACTGAGGCTTTATGGTGACACAATCATTTAGTCCAGGGAACCTGGTAGCATTGAGCCTAAGCTGCCATTCCATTTCTAACCTTGCTACCCTGTTCTGTACATCACACTGAATGTTAGACTTAACCCTATCTATAATAAAAATAAAAATTTGTTAAAATTCCCACATACTGCACTATGCAAATAAATGGCTGCAGAGGGCTGCTATCCATACCCTAAATGACAACATCCATGCATTGGCAAATGCTCAACAGCAGATTGCTAATGTTCTGGATAGGTGACTAGGTGAAATGGTTGGTATCCTTGACCGAGGCATGGCAATCCACGAGCGGGAGCTGTCTGTGCTGGAACACCTGGTAGGAGTGAGGCGTAGGCCAGCAACACCACCTAGTGTAGGTCGACATGACTGTGCCACCTCACATGCCCGCTCCCATAGTGCCAGTAGCAGTAGCAATGCAGCTGCTGCTGCTCTGTCAACACCAGGACACAGCAGGCTACATGGACATGGCCCTGGATGGTCTCAGAGGGGACACATTTCCAGCAGACATGTGTCGTCAGACAGTAGCCACTCTGTACCTCCACCTGGTAGTGCCCGTGCAACTCCAGGCAGGCACAGGTCACGTGGCCGTGGACAGACACAGTGAGCTGCACAACCTGCACTGTGCAATCTGGGGCTGTCAATTATACCCCGTGTAGGCATCACAAATGGCAGAACTGTGTACACACATACACGCACACAGCAAACACAACTGTAGGGCTCCACAACATCCACGTGCATTCTGCACAGACATGTCCAGTCAACTCACCGGCTCTTACACACACATGATGTTATCCATTAGTGCAGCCTATGCCCCTGGCAAACATATCACCCTGTGATGAAGCCTGTGCCGCATCCCTGTCATCCACACCATCGGTGCAGGGTTATGCACAAATATTCTGATGCACAGGGTGAACAGCATAGTGAGAGGTGTATGTAATACCTGTGTATGCATAGTGAGGGATGTGTATGTTGCAGTGGTTGTGTGCAGCCTATGCCCCTGGCAAACATATCACCCTGTGCATATGATGATGCCTGTGCCACATCCCTGTCATCCACACCATCGGTGTAGGGTTATGCACAAATATTCTGATGCACAGGGTGAACAGCATAGTGAGAGGTGTATGTAATACCTGTGTATGCATAGTGAGGGATGTGTATGTTGCAGTGGTTGTGTGTGAATACTGAGTTGTGTATGTGACATAGGTTGTGTACTGTCAACATGCACCAGTCACACCATGTAGTGCAGGTGCAGCATGCATTGTGATGTGTTCACGGTATGTTTCTTGGTTACATCTGTAGCACCATGTTGGTTGTGATACCCTGGTTCCCTCCTATGGTGTACTTGCATGTGCCTACAGGTAGCAGTGTTTGCAGTCCCCCACATGTAACTGTGGAGTACACACAGGCACATCTGGCAATATCAGCATGCTACATGTACCCTCATCCTGACTGTTGGACACACAAACATGACACAGATGTCCGCACATATACTGCACCTGACACATATGGTCGGTGCCACAGGCTACACTGGACAGAGACGTGACATACATAGCAGGACACATTACAGGTATGGTGACATGGTGCAGGGGTTGTACACAGCGGCCTGGCCAATGATGATGTGAGGTGTCACTTGGTAGCTGGAGGCCACACTGTGCAGCAGTAGGACCTGTAACAGTATGTGAACATGGCCACAGTCACGGGGTGTACACCACTATAATGCACACCCCATAGTGTGCAGCTGGGGACCCTTGCCTGTGTGGTCATCACCCTCACAGTACTATGCACCCACATGAAGTATCACAGAGAAGGGACATGCACAGGTAGCCAGTATGGCTGGGACCTATGGCATCAACAGGGTTGTGCAATGCATCACCGTTACGGGTTAGTCAACACGTGGGGCCAGTGATAATTTCCCACCGTATATTAGCATACACACTCACACCAAGCACCAGACATATATACAGATACACACGCACTGTGGTGACCTCACATGTGTATACGGACAGCCGATGTGTGTGATGCACATCACCGGCGAACGTCATGCTTCCCACACTGACATATATACAGTTCTCTACAATGGTGTACAGGGATGTGTAGCAACTGGGACATATTCCCCGTGATATGTGGCATCCCTGGTCACACATTCGGACACACATGGCAGTGCTGGGAATGATACACCAGCCATATGATGACACGTTTGCTGGACATGCAGCGGTATTGATTGCATTATGTTTACCAATGCTATATCTGGCAAATATGCTGCTATATACACACGGGAGGTTGTAGGTGTTACAGGTGCCATATGACATATAGTTGTTAACACCTGACTGCTGTGTATGCATTATGTCAGCACCGTCACGTAACAGCGAAATAGCGTACAGTTAGCACATGGCATGATAGGATGGTGTGTGACACAACTGTGAGCCACCCCCTGCACACATACATCTAGACAGGTGGTGCACCACCTTATGTACACACATCCCTCCATACGTGCTGTTTCTATATCACCGTATACAGATGTCAATGATGGGTCTGCATTGCGTCTGCATATCGTAGGTAGGTGCAACTATGTTATGGACATCGGCCACTGCACATGCATGTTTGCTGCATGCACAGTACAGATGTCACATGTGTCTCCTGTTGCCATGTTTGTATGCATTGCTATTGTTGGACATGCATGTTGACATACATAACACATGGACTGCGGTATGATATCACGGGTGTCACAGGCGACCAGTACAAGGATATGTGTCCCAGTCAACACTGCTACCCCCTGTAGTGTGAGCATTCAACAGACATGTGCCCACCTTCAATTCACATGTGTAGTATTGATTAGGCCAGTGTTATGCACGAGGTACATCAAAGGCCATGTATATATGTGTTGTGTGTGCAGTCCATGCACACATCCACACAATCACATGTATGATGTACCCAGACATGTGTTCATTGGTGTACAGCAACAGTTAGGTGTCACAGCTGTGTAAGGGCCATGGTATGTCTTGAGCCGACCTGTTCATGTATACTGGTATCATTGCAATGCATAACACCTGTTGGATCCCTGTTGGTACATGTGTACTCTGCACAGCTGATGTACACCGCTGTACAGCCCAGTGGTCATGTGTCACATGGTGTTGTGGGACCATACAGCTGTGTAGTGCTGCACCAACGACATGGTGCTGACTTGACAGCTACAGTGTACACTGCAGTGTGTACATGTGTGACCTGCACCTGTGACAGCTGTGATGGCAGCTGTGTGTGTACAGGTCACTGCATGTGTGACCGCCCTGTGCGTCAGGGCAGTTATACCTTACTGTGCCCTTCTGTGTGTACACTCCATCTGCATGCAAGATTGCCCTTTGCAACTGCTAAGTGTGTGAGCATGCCCAGTACACCATTGTGTAGATGGACACACAGTACATTCCACACTGCGCCCCTCCGTGATTAGACTCCGTGTGCATGCAAGATGGCTCTTTGCAACAGCTAAGTGTGTGAGCATGCCCAGTACGCCATTGTGTAGATGGACACACAGTACATTCCACACTGCACCCCTCCGTGATTAGACTCCGTGTGTATGCAAGATGGCCCTTTGCAACAGCTGAGTGTGTGAGCATGCCCAGTATGCCGTTGTGTAGATGGACACACGGTACATTCCACACTGCGCCCCTCCGTGATTAGACTCTGTGTGCATGCAAGATGGCCCTTTGCAACAGCTAAGTGTGTGAGCATGCCCAGTACGCCATTGTGTAGATAGACACACAGTACATTCCAAACAGACATGTGATACCAAGCGTGTGGACATGGCCATTGACATCCTGTATAGCCATGGTGGTCATCCAGGCACCAGATGTCCAATTTCAATGTCACGATGGATGCCTACATTGAACACACTTGTTGCTCTCTCGAAGGGTGTACTTTCTGTGGCGCATCCCGTATCTATTCAGTATTGTGCTCTGTAAATATTTCGTTGGCCCATTGACAGCACTGGCGTGTTTGTGTACGTCTACCTTGAGACGGTAATATGCTTTCAGACCGCTCACTCTCTAAACATTCCCTATCGGCATCTTTGCCTTTGCGGATGATGTCACCCACCTAGACGTATGACTCTGGGAGTGCTGTGTTCAGTAATCCCGGTAGCGCATTCTGTAAATGCGTAATGCTGTAGTGTGTTAAAGTAGGTAGGTGTATGTTCAACTCCCGGCCCTTCTAGGTGTGTGTGTTTCCAGCTGCCTGGGGACACAGTAATGCTTTTAGATGCCTCACAACACATACATTCCATATTGGCATCTTTGCCTTTGCGGATGATGTCACCCACCTAGACATATGCCTCTGAGAGTGCTGTGCTCAGTAATCTCGGTAGCGCGTTCTGTAAATACGTAATGCTGTAGTGTGTTAGAGTAGGTAGGTGTGTGTTCAACTCCCGGCCCTTCCAAGTGTGTGTGCGTGTGTTTCCAGCTGCCTGGGAACACAGTAATGCTTTTAGATGCCTCACAACACATACATTCCCTATCGGCGTCTTTGCCTTTGTGGATGATGTCACCCACCTAGAAGTATGCCTCTGAGAGTTCTGTGTTCAGTAATCTTGGTAGCGCGTTCTGTAAATGCATAATGCTGTAGTGTGTTAGAGTAGGTAGGTGTGTGTTCAACTCCTGGCCCTTCCAAGTGTGTGTGTGTACGTGCGTGTGTTTCCAGCTGCCAGGCAACACAGTAATGATTTTAGATGCCTCACAACACATACATTCCCTATCGGCGTCTTTGCCTTTGTGGATGATGTCACCCACCTAGAAGTATGCCTCTGAGAGTGCTGTGTTCAATAATCTCGGTAGCGTGTTCTGTAAATGCATAATGCTGTAGTGTGTTAGAGTAGGTAGGTGTGTGTTCAACTCCTGGCCCTTCCAAGTGTATGTGTGCGTGTGTTTCCAACTGCCTGCGGACACAGTAATGCTTTTAGATGCCTCACAACACATACATTCCCTATCGGTGTCTTTGCCTTTGTGGATGATGTCACCCACCTAGAAGTATGCCTCTGAGAGTGCTGTGTTCAGTAATCTCGGTAGCGCGTTCTGTAAATGCGTAAAGGTGTAGTGCGTTAGAGTAGGTAGGTGTGTGTTCAACTCCCGGCCCTACCAAGTGTGTGTGTGTGTGTGCGTGTGTTTCCAGCTGCCTGGGGACACAGTAATGCTTTTAGATGCCTCACAACACATACATTCCCTATCAGCGTCTTTGCCTTTGCGGATGATGTCACCCACCTAGAAGTATGCCTCTAAGTGTGCTGTGTTCAGTAATCTTGGTAGCGCGTTCTGTAAATGCGTAATGCTGTAGTGTGTTAGAGTAGGTAGGTGTGTGTTCAACACCCGGCCCTTCCAAGTGTGTGCTTGTGTTTCCAGCTGCCTGGGGACACAGTAATGCTTTTAGATGCCTCACAACACATACATTCCCTATCGGCGTCTTTGCCTTTGCGGATGATGTCTCCCACCTAAAAGTATTCCTTTGGGAGTGCTGTGTTCAGTAGTCTAGGTAGCGTGTTCTGTAAATGCGTTATGCTGTAATTTGATAGGGTAGTTAGGTGTAGGTTCAATTCCCAGGCCTGCCAGGTGTGTGTGTGTGTGTGTGTGTGTGTGTGTGTGTGTGTGTGTGCATGCTCCCGTCCACCTGGGGACTCAGGTTATGCTTTTAGACACTTCACAACACAGATGTATCCTGCTGCCGTCTTTGTCTTTGCGGATGTTGACACGCACCTAGAAGAATGCCTGTGTGTCTGCTGTGTTTAGTAGTCTTGGTAGCATGATCTGTAAATGCATCATGCTGTAGTGTGATAGGGTATTCATGTGTAGGTTCAATTACCAACCCTGCCACATGTGTGTGTGTGTATGTCTGTATCTCTCTCTCTCTCTATATATATATATATATATATATATAATCTATTTTCTGCCCATAACCCTGCTCTTGCATGAACAGCTGACTGTTTCATGTATCACATATTTGCATAGCTTTCACATACCAATGGGGTATGTTGCAACTCCCAACATTGTCCATGCAACGTCCGTGTTACGGGCGGTGTTACATGCCCTTACAGGTGTTTGCTGTATATCTTGGTAGACATCTATCCTTGCTGTACTCTCACTGTACTCGTACACACCGGAGGCTTCATGTATCATGGCCTAGTTTTGATGTGTGTATGTCTATTTGTGCTGTGTGCATGGCTGTGGGTATGTCCCAGTACCATCATTTGTAAAGGTGACAGCCCTAAAGGTTCTTCATGTAGACTGCTGTGTCATTTGACATGTCAGCACATACCTGCGGACAGTACTGCACGTCCTACTGCAGCGCATTTCATACCTTCTGCGTTATCTTGCAGTCGATATTGCTGTTTCCTCACACATGTATCTGTTTCTGTTCATACCACTCCACCTCCTAGAGCAAGTTGCTGGACAAGGCCTTATCTGATAGTGTGACACATAGGGGCAGTATTGACATGTTGCTCTTACAAACGTAAATAGTTGACACAATAATAGGTTTTGCATTAGTATGGCTTTTCTGTCAGATTTGGTGTCTTACGCACATGTTTGTCATTATTTCCTGTCTTCAGTTATCATGGAAGTGCCAGAATGTTACTGTTACGTGGAACGCACCAAACATATGAGGTAGAACTCTGCACATTCATCGTAAATCTGTACAGTTGCGGAGTATGTGTCTGTAACAAAATATCAACTTTCTGACACCAATACACACATTGTATGGCGGCATCACAGGCCACATGCCATTACATTTATATTGCAGGACACACCCACCCAGACAGTTGTATTCCTCACACGGGCCAACAGCTGCTTATCCACACTAATTGGTCTATCATGTACCGTATGTGTGCGCCGGTATTTGCGCTTTCCGTCAGTGGCAGAGCTCACGTATGTGTCTGGGGGACTGGACATTGTTACGTTGACACTGCATGACACCCTGAGGGACACATTACGTTTGTGTCTATTAACCTTCCACATTGACATTCGCAGGGCATACGTTGTCATTCACATTTGTCGGTGTACATGCGTGTGACTTGTACATGTTTTCTCATTTGTCCTGATGTCTTTCTTCTCACCTGTCCACCTAGTATCACTAGTTCTGTACATGTATTTTGGACAGGTTACCTTCATACCCCTAACCTGTACACATTATATGTAAGCATCCTGACATTTGACCTTGTTACATTTGTCATAGTGCTGTGCCTTTCTGGTAAATTGCTGGCAAGGCATTACGGACTGTGTGGTAGATAATAGTGACTGACATTTCCATTACATGATTAGTAACCCTCATAGCATCCGTATTCATGGGTAAGCCAGTATTCTCACAATGTTCTGACTTTGTCTGGGGTATATCTAATATAGTCCCTATTTGTATTTCATGTACTATGCCTTAGTGCAGCTGTGTTATTCTGACAGTTTGCCAGTTATGGGTACCATCTTGGTGGTACGCATGTCCATCCATGATAATCACCTACATGACTCTGATATAGGGCCCTACATATTGCCAAAACGGTTTCCGCAATATCCAGTTGATGGTTTGCCCCATTATTGAGAATATAGGCATGTGCTATACCCACATCACTCCCATGGGGCGGGCCTACAAAATCCCTGCCAAACAACACCTTGGCCCATTTCTGCATACCCATGATTCCCATACCTGACAACCCTCTAGAGTACCCATTACACATGTTTAATGTGTGCGTTACTGAAGTGTGGAGACACTTATATGCACCCCCCACTCTCTGGATATCAGTTCGTGCGTCATACATTCTATCGACACATGTGTCATCACCCTTGCACCTGATACTGTTGCATGTACAGCTATTTCGTATTTGCTGCGGTCACTTCTTTTGCGTCAATGTCGGTTGACACTACGTATTTCAATTTATGGAGTCCTGCAATGGACACCTATCTGCATGTTTAAAGTGTAGAACTTGCTGGACTGTCACTTTCTGGCCAATGTTTTTGAATGCTGTGGTTTATTCACCTTTCCTGCATGTCTGTTTGTCTACCCATATTAGATATAACATCACCTATTTATGTACATATGTCATATCTATGGGACATAAGTCTGTTGTGCATACATATATACATGTACAATCCTCATTTCATAACTTGCTTTGGTTTACGTATGTGTATTATGTGTATACACATATATCTATATCCATACCATACCTTTCCACTGTACAGATTGTCGCAGAGTGTACAGCTGCTTGCCCCTTTATCTTTGCTGTGTTTTACATAAACCTGTGTCTATCTGGCAATGTAGTGGCATTTCATTTGAGACTTACGGTGGGGATTTCTGGCAAGCAGTTCAGGTTACGACTGCATACCCTTCAGAGAATCCATGCTACTGACACACCCGTTATTCTATCCACTTTCTATGTTTGTTCTGGCACATATCTGGGGTTTGTCCCTATTTGTACTGGTAGTTTGCATTGCTTCGTCCGGTTTCATATGAGGTTAACGGGTTTGAGCCATGTATAACTAATGTGGGGGAAACAGCATTCATTTACTATGCTGTGAGCGGATCACACACGCACAGGCGCACTTGCATTTCCTTATTGTGGGTTACGTGCGGGTGCGCATACATATCCTTATTGTGGGTTACATATGTTTACTAAGTCTTTGTGATTACGTGGGCTTTATTACTTGTGACAGTACCAGTAATTATCTGTAATCCGGTTAACAGACGTTTGCGAAACACACGTTCACCTTTACATATTTAACTGTCTGTACAGCACAGACGCATTCATTACACTTTCACATTATATGTGCTATAGTTGTTGTTCAACCGGGACTGCATTCACGTTGGCCGGATGCTGTAACCAGTAAACGTTTGGTGTCCTGACTCATTTATATGCATACCCATAGTACATAGCTACATTAACATATGCCTCACCGCTTCACTTACGTCACAGGCATCCATTCTCCTGCTGGGAAAAATGCGGTACTACATGTTACACATTCCCTATTCCCTACTGCTCTGGACCCAAGCTGCATATTTCATCACTGCAGGGATATTCAGAACCCAAAGGCTTATATTCCTGACACATACAGGTCTTTAATTGTCAGGGTGTTCATGTGGTGATCTGGGTTTAGGCTTGTCCGACTGGTGAACGGAACTGCCCTGACCATGTTCAAATATCAGACAAAGCACATGGACAGGGATTGTCCATTATAAACATTTAATCTGTTTACAGACACAGGTGTTTGGGCACCTGTCAGCAGCTTATGATGTTGGCAATACATAATATGGGTGGGGGTGGTTATGATACATAATTCACGGTGAGTGGTGTTCCCATTTACATTTGACTATTTCCTGTATTCATTCTTACGAGGGTTATTATTTTGCACATGACGTAACTATGAATTAACTACGGGTATGCAGTAGTACAGTCAACATATGTGACAGTTTGTTACAGTATATATGTATGGACCTCTGTAATACTGGGGACTACCCCACATCCTTCACAACATTTCCTGCTTATGTACATACTATTATTCAGTGAACTTTCGAAAATTGTGAGAGCAGTAATTACATCTGTCCCTATTTGTCCACCCATCCTTTTAGGCTTTGTCCAGGTTTTGTTGCTGTAATAGGTTGAGAGGTGGTGTCGGTATGTGATTGAGTTGAATATATACTGTCGATAATTCAGTGGGGAGTAGGGTTACCACTTGTTCCTCTTTGCGAGGGGAGGTCCCACTTTGGACAGTTGTGTCCTGCGATGACACCTAAGACATGGCAAATGTCCTGTGATTTTAAGACAATTATATATTTCTTATTTTCTGTACTAGATGCATGATACAGGTATTTTGTATCTGGTACACATAACTATTATTTGGGATAGCATAAGCTATTCAAATGCTATGGCATAAGCTTTTCTCTTGGCATACATGTGTAATTCTGTCCTTTGCACTGGCCGGGGGTATGTTTTATCCTGCAAATTCTAACATTTCTACAAGGGATGTCCCACCTTGGCCATCTGAACAGGTGGCAACCCTAGTGGGGTGACCTGCATGGTGGACAGCTGTTCCATCCTGCGTAGTATGAATTGCATATCTGTGTAGAAACTGAACAGTACCGTGACTACACATACATGTTTTGTCCAGATGTGTACAGTAATGGACACCATGGCGTGTAAACAACTCTGAGGTTTCAACAGGTTACTTATCCCACGTGGGATGTACACACATTTTGCCGTAACATTAACGCACAGGCATTTGGATTTACGTACCTGTGATGGGATGTTTACAATCGTGGGATACATATTTGCAATCCGGACACTGCCTAGGACAATACTTCCTACTACATATGGGGAATACTCGCTATGTGCAGGTGTACGGATGCGCAAGGCTGGTAGCTGGATTTGGTGGACATTCGGACATGGGTGCGGGTTATGTGCTATACTGGGGTTGTTGCGTATTGCATTTGCATGCATGGGTTCTACTTTTGGATATCCCAGTTCCGCATATAGCATCCTATGTGTATGTGACGGTTACGTTCCTGTTCATGTGTATAGCACATTTTAATATACATATGTTTGTGTATGTTTGGTATACAATTTGGACTGTCAGGTTTCTTTACAGTTGTTATATAGCCACAACTGCCCTGCTGTGTACTATCACTACCACTGTGGGACTGCTGGTGACCATACCCATGGGGCTAGACGTGTGTATTGGCGGCGCGCTGACATGATCACTTCACTTCCACTGGGTATAACTTCTGACAGTGCAGTACATTACGGACCCATGATTTTAAATATCATTTGTTCCATGGACAGAAACTTATATTATGTTGCATGCATTTCTGTTTGGTTCTCCATTTTGTGTGGCCGGGAACTGTCTTGCATGCTTTGCATACGTTTCATTATCCACGGACACTGATAGGTGCGATTACTTTTGCAGGCAGGCTGTAATATTCAGCAGTTTAGGTTGCTCATCGACAGCCGACATTGACACACCTCCGGGCGCAGCTTAGTAACACCCCATGCACTCGCGCATGTGTCCTATGCACGTGGATGTGGTAGCGGCGCACCTTCATTAATATGCATATGGCGCTACTACACCATTAATATGCCACACGGCCGGCGCAGGCCTTACACCGGCCTTGCGCCGAGCTTCATGAATCCGGGGGACTGTCTTGTCTGTGGTGCACTTGCATGCAAATAGTGCCTCACTTATGTCTCTGTTTAAATTCCTGATATCTGAGATGATCTATCTGTTAGACATTACAAGGTGTAAATGCCACCACAGCCTAACTACCCTGTGTTCCAGCCTCATTTAGTAATGGGATTCATGACGTGCATAGTACATGTGTTCCCTACAGAATGGCTAGAGCTCAGATCTTAGGTTTTCTTGTAAGTTTTTTGTTTTTAAGGCTATTAGACCACAGAACCTGAAGATGGACCAGTAGACCCTATGAACAACAGACATACCTTGAGATATCACCTGAAGTAAAGGACAGCGGCACTACAAACATAAAGGAAAAGAGAACAGCAGTTGAAGTGAGAAAGCTTGAATAAGATGTAATAGCACCTTTTTATTCAGGGAGCCTTTGCTTCCTGCTATACTTTGGTGCAAACATGATGCATCATTAAAGTTTTAACCACTGAAAGGGGTTATTAGCTTGTTTGTGAGAAATTAGGTATCCCTGAATAAAAAAGGGCCAGTAGCCAAATTAACAAAACAAATAAATAAATAAAAAACTGCATCTTCTTTATTTGTCAAAAGCATAGAAATAACTGGCAGTATGTGGATTATTTGTGACTCAGAATTTGTATATGCACGGATGACATCAGTGAGGGCTTCAAGAACAATATCCTGGTGCAGTAGCTCTACAAAATATACATAATCACATAAAATACAGTTCTTATGTACTTTATAAATGTGCCAAGTGTGAATTAATGTGACCCTTCAGATATATATATATATATATATATATATATATATATATATATATATATATATATGGATCTACTTTCAAATTTTGAAATACCACAATGTCGAATTGCAAAATCTCGAGACTAGAAACTCGAAACTGCACGATACTGAAACTTTAAAATATCAAGATTTACTTTACTATATAATGTTATAACTATCAAACAAAAACAGTTAACATAAACCTCTATCCCTTTAAATATTCTCAAACGTGACTAACCAACATGGCGCACATTATGTACAATGTTCTAGTAGCTGCAGTAAACTTCTATGAGACTGAATAACCTAAAAACATAAGTAAGTGCTTTGTATTAAAGCTCTAAGATATAACATAGAAAGAAATATAAAACTAAACAAATACTGCTAATGTAGCTATATAGCTAAAATAAATATCCTTAGCGATTCAAAAACTTATTTCAAACATGTTGTTTTCTTTTACGTTTTGCCACCTGAGACCACAACACCCCTTGCAGATTAAATATATCAGCTCCGAGATCACACTACATTAAGTAAATGGGCAAATTTACCATTCCGCACAGCTTCACATTTGATATTATGAACTTCAGTAAAATAAACCTCGATGTCTTCAAGTTTCAGTGTTGTGAACTTTGGAGTTTCTGGTCTCGAGATTTTGCAGTTCTGGTATTTTGAAATTTGAAAGTACATCTACATAGAAAGATATATATATATATATATATATATATATATATATATATACATATATATGTATATATATATATATATATATATATATATATATATATATATATATATATATATATATATATATATATATATATATATATGTATATATATATATATATATATATATATATATATACGTGAACGTTTACAATGCCAAAAGTCATAAGAATGAAAAGCAGCTACGTATATCACACATCACTCAGAGCTTTTGAATGGAGATCACAGTACAGTGAGGATTGGAAAATGTATTATTTTCTCCACAGTAGTGCGATTTCGGAGTTGGTATATATCTAATTTGCAGGGATGGGGGGGTGCAGGGGCAAAAAGGTAGATTTTTGTTTTGAAATAATGTGTTTAAATGCAGCAGCTTGTTTTTGATTCTTATGACTTTCAGCATTGTAAACATTCACTCATGTGCAATTGCCATATTTTAAGTTTTGGTTATGTAATAATTTGATAGACCAAAGTAGATTCATATACATATATATATATATATATATATATATATATATATATATATATATATATATATATATATTTGTGTGTGTGTGTGTATGTATCCTTATCAGTTGATTGAGTTTTCAGAAACTTGAAATCCATATTGGCGAGATGATGTGATTAAATTACAGAAAACTCCAAGCTTTGTAATGGAGATTGTGGTACAGCGAGGGATCAGGAAATTTACTATTGTCTTCAACGTAGTGCATCCTTGGAGTTGGTATACATCATTTTCAGTGAGTGTGCAGGGGATGTAAAAAAGAGATTTTTTTGTTTTGTTTTAATGATCCAGTTTTTGGAAATTCGATCATATCATCTCAATGATATGAATTTTGTTTCTGAAATTCAATCAACTGACATAGATCCATACATAAATATCTATATATCTAAATATATCTATATATATCTATATATCTAGATCTATCTATCTATATATGTATATATATATATATATATATATATATATATATATATATATATATGTATGTATGTATATCGAAATGCAGAATGTTAAGACATGATAATAAAACAAGTGAAGTGACAAGAGTAATATTAGGACATAGCCAGAGAGAAGAAACAGACAGGGAAATTAACATATTATGTAAAGAAGTTGGTTATAATTAAAAGGATAAATTATATTCTGGTAGATGGGTGTAGCTATTAGGCGTACAGTGACACTGGCAATATAAAAGAAAAACAGCAGGCTCAAAATGAAGGAACATTTAAATGTGTGTGCATGCGGGTCTGAAAAAGGAACACAAAAAGAGCAAAGAAATTAATTTGGAATTCAGAAAAGAAATAATATATGAAAGGGAAATGATGCAGGGATGCTAATCAATGGATTAAAGGATCAGAGAAACTACAACTCAAATAAGTATGAAATCCATGTGCACTTGCCAGGCACCACTCTCAAAATATACCCTCTGTATCCAGGAGGACAAAACCTTCCAGGCCATGGATTTAAAATTGTGAGTGCTCATGCAATCTGCTTTATAACTGGGAGTACTGGGTTGCATTTTGCAGATAGTTTTGCCTGTGTGCAGCACACATGGACAGGAGTTGCTCTCTAAATTTAACATAACCGTATAAGAGCATGTACTAGACAGCAGAAAGTGTGTAGTTCAATCAGTGGTTGCAAGCATTAAAAATAAATTTACCTAGCAAGTATATGAACCACTCCATAAATTAATTTTTGTATGCGGGGTCAGCTTTATTTATGCTGTTCTCATTTTTCTTTTGTTCCCTTAGCCCCCCCCCATTCCTACTTCCAGTCATCATAAATTTCCAAAAGTTCAGTAACTCCTCCAATAAACTTTATCCGCATCCCGTTTTCTCAGTGGGTGACATCTTGCAACTTATCTCCATTACTGTCTGTTCTCTCAGGTTTATAGACTATCTCTTTTCCATATACACATCATGGTCTTCATTCCACCATCTCAAAACCAAGTAGCATAAATTTCCCATTTACAACTACATTAAGAACCTGCTTTGTTATATTAATGTATCTTTCCATGCTTAATAACATTTCTACAGCAGATTCGCTGACCTCATCAGCATCTCTTTCCTACAATCAAACTACAACTTTTGAATCTCTACATTCCTGATCATTCTCTGCACAGATTCATAGCTAGTACATTTCAGCTTTCTTCTCTGAATGATCACTAATTATATTCACATTTCTGTAGAGAATCAAACTTCTGTATGATATTTCCCCTGATCATACATGTATACATTCTGCTAGCATTCAAACTATCATGCTACTGTTTTTTAGAGATAATGTATTAAGATTTTTATCCTTAAATACCTCACTGATATAATCCAAAATCAATACACTTCTCCCTAATCATCCTCTCTGTAGGGCACATTAATACAATAGTATTAGCAGTAAATGGTCAAAAGCAGAGTCATGGGTGTTACATGAGTCTACTGAACTCTCCAAGTCTGAGACATGGTTTAAATAAGACATCTAGATGGCCTCCAAAATTTCTAATGAATATGATTGGTTTACTGTCTACAGGCTTAGTCACCGACCAGGTGCTGGTGTACTGACCATAGTAACCATAACAACCAATGGAACTTCCTTACATATTGCTATGAGAAATGATGATAAGAGAATACTGCCTTAACTGGTTATTGTTCAAAATTATGATGGAAGGGAAAACAAACTTCTGTTGGTTAGTACTTATCAAAACACCATTGACACAATAGTGGATAATTAAGAGTTAAGAATTTATAATTGTCGCTGACCTGAACATGGACTGTTCTGGTCCACAAAATAGTCAGTGAAACAGACATTTGTCTTTCAACAATCTGAAAAAAAATATATAAGAAAAGGGTCTAGGCCATGTTTAGCTGCAACAAAGAATACCATGCTTGATCTAGTAATTACTGATATTCCAGACAAGACAATTAATGTTATGGCCCTTCCTACTTCAATGAGGGATCATTGCCCAGTCATGACTACATAATTCTTGAAAACTATTAAAAGACCATCTGCAATCATTACAGACTGTTTCATTCCTGGTTCTTCAGAAAATATATCTATAGCTGAACTGCAATGCATAAACTGAACCATTCTGTGTACTTGTGATCATCCCACTAGTGAATTATCCATTTTTACAAGAATTCAGCATCAGCTTTTCCTGCTAAGCTCTAAACATATCTCTGCGAAAAAACCCACCATAGAGCATAGAGTTGATGTTAGGACACAAGCTAAAACTAGAAACAAGGTTTAGGCTGATTTGAAGACAAAGCCAAAACCAAAAGCTCTAAAAACAACCAAAAATACAGAAGAATAATGATCTAAATCCACCACATGAAAAAAACTTTAATTTTTAAAACAGTATTAAGCGCTTTCATCTCATCATAGGAGACTTTATCAGAATATAAAGCAATACATTTCCAACCCACTTTAAATATCCCACTAAAATGTCATCATAAGTTCTTTAACCAACCAAAATTGTATTACAAGAACACACAGGAAGTTGTGAAATGAAATACAGTTAAAAAAGATCATTCTCAAACATAAAATCCCTATGTTAAAACCAAATTATCATAAACATTTTTTTATTGACATTCATATAATATTTGCTCTTTCATTTAAAATAGGGGAAATTGAAATGGCATCATTTAACCCAGGGGGGAACATTGCTTCCAATATAATCTGCCATTCAGTTTCCTGCTTTCTTAAATTATTTTTCCAGTCGCCTCCCCTTTGGTCTAATTTGATGGTATCTAATATGCCAAACATAAATTTTATAAAAGCAGTGCAAATAATAGAATGTTTATACAGGACATTACTTTGTTTTTTTTATTTTTTATATCATTCAAGTGTTCATATATTCTATACTTCAATGAACACTCTGTTTTACCCACATACAAATGTGAACATATCATACAAACTTCTAGCTATACCACCCTATTTGTACAATTTCCTTTTTTAAAAAATATTTCACTCTTTAAATGATTATTTAATACTATGGAATTCACCTTGATTATATATGGAGATTGACTACAACTACCACATGCCCTGGTTCTATGATCTATTTGCTTTCTTACATCCAGATTACAGTCATAAAACTTCTTATTGACAAATCTAGGCTGTTCTCCAACCTTCTCAAAAACTTCATTATTTGCTCAAAAAATATTCCAATTAACTTCCAGATACTTCTTTATTTTACTAGTAAGATGATTAAATTGTAGTACACATGCTCTCTCATAACCATAGTGTGTTTCCTGTATCACTCCCGGGGTTGCACCTTTATCCAAACCCACTCTCAAAAGGGGCTTATAATGAGTATCCCACTTTCCATATACCTCACCTATTATCAAGAGTTACTTACTTTTACTTTGAGGCAATCTATAAATCCACTGTGAAATGTTTATTCTAAACAGAATCCAGACTTGCATGTTCTATATCTTAGGGTTCTTCAAACTGACAATGCATTATTGAGCAGTCCCCTTACTTTTATCTCATACCATTTTCCAACCACAAATATCACCAACTCTGCCACTACGTTTTATACATTTACAAATTATCCCATTTCCCAATGTATCCAACATTACTTCTCCTAATGTCGGCCATCATATAGTTAATAATTGCCCACTAGTCAATATACTTGAAAATTGTTATACTCAAGTTGTGGGTTACATCAATGCATATGATTTCCTATCTGACAATATTGATTTATGCCAAAGTACAGCTCCACAACAGCACTTAATCCTTAATAGACCAAATTTATAATAATATATAAGAGGGTATGCTCAGTGTTGTTATCTTTTTTCATCTTAAAAAAAGGAGAATGTTGCCAATCAATTTCTTTCTTATAAATTACACAAAATAAGATGATCTAATGAATTTAACACATGGTCCAAAAGCTTACTGTCCAACAGGACCTTTACAGTATGTGCCAACAATTATTATTCATGGATCGGTAATATTCAAGGGCATTCAGCAAGGTTCAGTACTGGATGCCCTGTTCTTTTCCACGATTAATAAATGACCTCCCATTTGATTTGTACAGTATCAGCTGTATCCATTATACAGAAAATGTTTATGCCATGTACATAAAGAATACTAATACACATCTATAGTCTTTTCTGCAACAGAATGTATTCTTTGTGTGAAATTGGCTGAGTGCTAGCAAACTTACAACAAACACCAAAAATCTGTCAGAATGATGTCCAGCACTCAATAAAAAATATAATCTGAAGTAGTTACTTCATTTGGTGTGCAACCTCTGGGTATCGGATCCGTCCTCGGATCCAAGCCGGCAGCTTTACCTAGCTAAAAGATTTGAGCTCCTAGCTCCTCCCCCTACCCATAATCCCCTGCTACACATTCCCCCATTCTCAGATCTAGTTTGTCGCGGTTTGTAGCAGCTTCTAGAGACGAGCTCTTAGGCGTGGGTGAAAAATTTCCAGTTTGATAAAAACCTTTAAAATTGTTTTTTTCTAAATTTTCTTTGGTGTGTGTGTATTGTTTAGGCCCCTTTATCGACTAATACATTTAGTGTATTTTTTTGCAGTAATTTTACTTCAAATTTGTTTCATTCCCTCCCCCTAGTGCATGAGTGTGTGATGTGATGGCTGAAGGGCCTAAAGTCATTTTTTCTAAATGCACTGAGTGTGGTCATACGCTGTCCCCAGCCAATGGCCACACTCAGTGCGTTATTTGCCTGGGGGTGGCCCATTTATCCACCAGCTGCCAGGTTTGTGTGGCTTTCAACACCCTGGCTAGCAGGGATAGGAGGAACAAGCTAATTCTGGTGGGATTGTTGCCCCCGGATTCTTCTTCCTCCTCTCCCTCTAAGGCACCGGTCACGGCTGCTGCTTCCGTGCCTTCCAACCCCCCTCCCTTGTTGGGGACCTAAACTCCCTCTGCTTCTCAGGGTGAGGGGAACTCTTCTTTCTCTTCTAAATAAAAAAGGAGAGATAAGGACCAGCACAAACACAAAAGGCGGGCTGAGTCTCATCCCTCAGCCCTGCCAGCGAAGGTAGCTAGTCCCGCTAAGAGGGCCTCTGGTTCTCCTCATTCTCGGCTCCGTTCTCCTTGCTTTTCCCCGGAGCCGGAAGAGGAGTACCGGTCTCCCTCAAGGTCCTCAAGGCGGCCCTCCAAGCCTGCCTCTACGACCTCCTCCAGATCCACCAGAAGCTTGACCGACGCTGATTTGGACCGGATGATGCGTCATTTCCTGCAGGCTCAAATGCAGATGGGTTACTCCAGCCTACCCCCTCTGGGGGGGGAGCTCAGCCCCTTTCTTTACCCCGATCGCTCCTTCTCCGACCCGGTTTAGGGTTTCGGAGTCTTCGGATCCGTGCCGTTTCAGACCCGGTGAACTGTCGGCGCCAACAGTCTTGATTACTTCGACACCGACTATGCCCTCGAGTGTGTCGGATCCAAGCTCTCAGGGCCGAGAGCCTAGCGTTGGATCCGCGGTGGGAATTGTGTCTTTGGCGCTGTTTAGATCGGAGCACACTTCCTTCTCGGGTCCGACCGCTTCGGCTCCAATGCCGATCCCTGTATCGGAGCCGAGGGGGCTGCTCTCGGAGCCAGGGAAGAGGGGTTCAACCTCGGCGTTTGATGTAGTGGAGAGGATGCTGTCAAGGATTTCCAGATCCCCAGTCCGGGCTGCAGATCCATCCATCACCCCTGTGCATTTGGGCCTGTCCTCCATCATCCGGCCACAGGGACTGCCTGCATCGGCGCTCCAGTTGGTTCCCCTAGAGGAACAAGTCCCCGTGGGTGAGCCCTCCTTGGATAGCCCCACCAAGGAGGTTCCTCACAAACAGAAGTGCAAAAGGAGGCACCTGGACTCCCCTGAGTCCCTCACAGAGGACACAGACATGGAGGAAGGGGAAGGTTCCCCAAGGTCACCCCCTGAGGATGTCTCCTTTGGAGACATCATGGAGATGTTGTGAATCAGAGGAGGGTGGTCTGCCCAAAAACCTACCTCGGATGAGTCTGTGTTCCTAGAGGCATTTGATGCAGGCCCGTCTACTTCTTGGGTGTCCCCCCCGGCTAAACCCCTGGTGGACTTAATTACCACCAGGGCTTGGAAGGAGCCGGACACCGTGGAGCCAATTCCCAGAAGGCCTGACAAGATACTTAGTCCTCCTTCTGATAGGCTGGCATGGTCTAAAGGTTCTCCAGTGGATGCCATGGTGGTGGCGGCTGCCACCAAGAAGGAACTAGCGCAGGAGAGTTCCTTGGTCCACCCTCCAGATAAGGAATCTTGGACATTGGACTGCATTGGAAAGTGGATGTTTGCTTCAGCTACCTTCTCTGTAAGGGCACTGAACTATATGGCACACATCATCAGACTCCAACGAGACTTGATTAAGGAATACGCTGGAGCTTTCCCGGAGTCCATGGCAGCCAAGGACAAACGCACCTTCTCGGCTTGCATGACCTCTCTGAAATCTATTACTAACACTTCTATGCGGCTACTCTCCCATGCCATGGAGGGAGCGGCTAGAGCCAGGGGAGCAGGCATCACTCTGCGGCACCATGCCTGGCTCTGCCTTTGCAATTTTGCGGAACCCTTCAAGGCGTCCTTCGCGAACGTGCCCTTTGATGGTTCTAAGCTTTTTGGCAAGACCGTCTGCGACACGCTGGTCCAAAGTGAGAAAGACAGGAAGATGCTGTCTGCCATCAGGATCTGCTTCTCTAATCCCCAACAGTCCTTCTCGAGGAACCAGAGGGGACAAAAGAAGATGTGGTTCCGGAAATCACAGCAGTCCCATCCCGCTTCTGACCCCTCATCCTTCAGAGGCAGAGGAGGACAAGGTGGATGCCGGCCCAGATGCAGAGGGGGGGCTGAGGAATTTCGGGTCTCGAGAACCTTTCTCAGATAGGCCCCCGCAACAGCCCTGAGGGCTTACCCGACTGTCCCTCTCTGGAGGCATTCGGGGGGCATCTGTCGGAGCACCTCCAAACTTGGGAATCCATTACTATGGATCAGTGGTTGCTCCGAATTATATCCAGAGGTTATTCCATTCCCTTTCTGAGTCTTCCCCCTCCTTTGAAATGCCTATCCAATGTCCCACCCAATCAAAGGGAGGCGACAGCTTCAGAAATTTCGAAGCTATTAAAAAAAAGAATAATCCAGCACGTCCCCACAGGCCAGTCCGGATTGGGAAATTACTCCAGGTTCTTTTTAGTACCAAAAAAGATGGGGGACCTGAGGCCTATCCTAGACCTCTCATCTCTAAACCTGTTCATTCCCAAAGAGAAATTCCGGATGGTCACTCTGCAATCTATTCTCCCCTTCCTACGGGAGAATGACTGGATGTGCACCATAGACCTCAAAGATGCGTACTACCACATTCTAATGGACAGCCGATCCAGGAGGTTCCTCCGCTTTTGGCTGGGAGCCAGTCACTATCAGTTCAGGGCTCTTCCGTTCGGCCTCACCTCAGCCCCCAGGGTGTTTACCAAGGTCATGGCAGTGGTCGCAGCCCACCTGAGACTTCAGGGCATTCGGGTCTTTCCGTACCTGGACGACTGGCTCCTCACCGCCTCCACCAGGCATCAGCTCTGCTCTGCCAAGGATTATACCCTGGCTCTTACTCAGCATCTGGGTATTACTGTAAACCTTCAAAAATCATTCCTTCATCCTGTGCAGGTTCTGGAATTTATAGGGGCCAAGACAGATACACGCCACTCCAAGGCCTTTCTAACAACAGACAGGTTGCGCAGTTTGTCTCTTCATGTTTTGGAAATTCTCCAATCCCTAGCCCTACCTGCAGAATTAGTCCTGAGAGCTTTGGGATCCATGGCGGCAGCCATTGGTCTGTCGTCCTTTGCGCAATTGCGCATGAGAATTCTTCAGTGGACTCTTCAGGTCCAATGGTCACTTTTACTACACCTCTTGAACACCCCGATTCCCTTGAGCAGGGTTTGCAAGGACTCCCTTCTCTGGTGGCTTCACTCTCGGGAGCTGCAAGAGGGGAGACCATTTGTCATGCCTCAGCCCCAAGCCATGTTGACCACGGATGCTTCTCGCCTTGGGTGTGGGGGCATGCTATGGGCAGAACCGTCCAAGGCATGTGGACTCCCTCAGAGACCGTTCTGCATATCAATGTTCTGGAGATGAGGGCGGTGCTTCTGGCCTTGCAAGCCCTACAAGACCTTCTTCCTCCGGGAACTATTGCAATTCAGACAGAAAACATGGCTGTAGTCTGGTACATCAAGAAACAGGGAGGAACCAGATCTTATCCCCTTTGCTGAGAGGCTATGAGAGTTTGGGAATGGGCGATCTCCACCAACCACTTTCTGGTAACAACGCACATTCCGGACCGGGCCAACATTCTACTGTACAAGCTAAGTCGCTTGATCCTCACACCGTACGAGTGGTCTCTAAACCCATTAGTAGCGAAACAAATCTTCCTCAGATGGGGTCTACCTTGCTGCAATCTTTTTGCTTCTCCGTCAAACACAAAGTGCAGCAAATTTTTTGCTCTAATTCCCCCAATAGGGGAGAGCCCCAGAGACACTCTGGTTCATGCTTGGCCCCCCGGTGTCCTTTATGCTTATCCCCCGCTTCCACTCATGATGAAGTTCCTGCAGAAAGCCCATCGGTTGGGGAGCAAGATAATCCTCATAGCCCCATTCTGGCCTCGCCAGATCTGGTTCCCTTACCTGCAGTCTCACAGTGTAGTTCCTCCTTGGATCTTAGATCCCATTCCAGATCTAATTTCTAATCCTGTGAGATTACAACCCCCAAACCAGGGCAACCTCAAGCTCACGGCTTGGTTGATCCAGTTCCGCTGATAGCAAGGACTCCCGGTATCTTGTCACCAGTGAAAGCTATTCTGGTAGCAGCACACAAACCTTCTACCAGAAAAATCTGCAGTAGTAAATGGAAACATTTTTCCATCTGGGCTAAAGACAGGGGCTTAGACCCTTTTACTGTCCCTATTCCGACGATTCTTGATTTCCTGTCCCATATCTTTCATCAGGGAGCCAGTGCATCTACGGTTAAAGTACAGTTGACAGCCATCTCTCATTTTCACATTGGGGATGATGTAGGATCACTGGCTTCCACCAGGATTTGCAAATCTTTTTTAAAAGGCGTCTTTCTGTTAAAACCACCAGTTAAGTCGGCGGTCCCACCATGGGACTTAACATTGGTCCTACAGGCTTTGACGGGCCCTCCTTTCGAACCGGCTGCTTCTGTTCAGTTGAAATTTTTATCTTGGAAAACAGCCTTCCTGATTGCAATAACTTCAGCCAGGAGAGTGTCTGAGCTTCAAGCCCTCTGTATGAAACCCCCTTACCTAATATTTCATAAGGACAGAGTTTCTCTCAGGACTAATCCCTCCTTCCTCCCAAAAGTAGCCTCTGAGATGAATATTAATCAGTCTATTAATCTGCCAGTGTTTTTCCCCAATTTCCAAAACAAAAGGGAATACACATTACACAAATTGGATGTACATAGACAACTGCGTTTTTATTTGCACAGGACAGCAACCAACCGCAAATCTGATCAATTGTTTGTGTCCTTTGCCAAGTCTTCTTTAGGTAAACCTATTACCAAAGTTACTTTAGCCAACTGGATTTCACAGTACATCATTCAGGCCCATTTAGCTTCTACCAAACCAGTACCTGTGGGAATCCATGCTCATTAAACCAGATCCATAGCTACCTCTGTAGCGTTCTGGTCTAGAGTCCCTATAGACGACATATGTTCAGCAGCTACTTGGTCTTCCTCTCATACATTCATTTCACATTATAAATTGGATATGATATCCAGGAGTAGGGCTTCCTTTGGCTCCACGGTACTCCGGAATATTCTTCTTTGAGGGCCGCCCAAGGTTTCTAGGTAGCTGGGGACTCTGTCCCACAGGTTGCAGACCAAATGAAGTAACTACTTCAGATAAAGAAGTTATGTACTCACCATAATGTTCCATCTGAGTAGGTAACTTCATTTGTCTGCAACTGCCCCCCCTCCATTCCCCCTAACCAGTTTCGTGCTTCTTAACCATGGGATAGCATTGCTCATGCTGTTAGGCAGTACGTTATTGGCCTTTTTTGAAGGTCTTGTGGAGTCTTTATAGGCAAACTCAATCTGAGGGTGGGGGATGTGTAGCAGGGGATTATGGGTAGGGGACGAGCTAGGAGCTCGAATCTTTTAGCTAGGTAAAGCTGCCGCCTCGGATCCGAGGATGGATCTGATACCCACAGGTTGCAGACAAATGAAGTTACCTACTCAGATGGAACATTATGGTGAGTACATAACTTCTTTTTCACCCTCCCAAAACAAGTAGAGGCCTCAGCTGGTGTGCCCATCCCCCTCACTAGAATCCAAATGTACCTGTGGAGAACATTAGGTCAAGCACTAACCTTTATAAAAACACAAAAATGCATGGGTAGAGAAAACCATTTCTCAGCTAAAAGGTTTATACCAAGTTTGACATATATTAACCACAGAAGCTAGAAAGTTTATTAAAAGTAATCTTTGAGGGTTGCCTCCTTCTCCGCTGTTCTCCATTTACTCTAATGGGAATACTCACGTATTACATATCTATCTACTGCTTTAAAAATGTGGAGGATTTCAGCTATACTTGCTGGGGTTGGTTGTCTCATATCTGTGAAATACACTCTATAACTAACATTCTGAATTCTGAATTATGTAAATGAAACGTGTTCAACCTCTGCACATAACAGCTTTTTTTTCTGTGGCAACCACAGTAGCAAGGACAGGTATGTGGTCAGATGTAATATTGGAATGATTGTCTATTGTGTGGCACCATCTAAATACAGAGCAGAAGGAAAATTACAAACAAGTCTAGCTAGAAGGTATATACTGACTAGGTGCAAGAGACAATAAGGTTGGGTAAATTGCCCTCTGTGTATTAAGTATCTAATGCTGACTCAGCTGCCTTATGTCGTATGCCCTAAGAGTGAATTTCTGCTGGAATGGGGAGCAGCCACCTAAATGCACTGATTATGGTCCAAAGCTTCTAAAGGGAAGGCACAAATTAATTACCTGGATGAATAGGCAAGTATATAATGAATATTGCCATGTAGCCTATCAATATAGTACAGCAAACTTCAAGAACAAGTAGACATCCAAAACACATGCATATAAGAGATCCTTCATCCCTATTTCTACTATTAGGATAAAAAAGCTGATAGAAAAAATGTACTTATCTTTGAATAAGATATCCTGATGGGGTTTGCTCTTTGGCAGAGGTTTTTTCTGAATAAGGAGCAGAGATGGTACATGTTCTATTACCCCCACAATAATCTGTACATTTTCACGGGACTGCTGATGCTGTTGCCATTCTACAACCTTGGCTTTAGCTCTGTTGGGTCTGCCTACACACAATATTTAAGTGCCGTCATCTCCATACACTTCTTGTCTTTATACTTCCCAGCCATGCTTTGCTGGGCTGTATGAATGTACAGAAAGATATACATTAGCAAATGGTATCAGAATTTTACAAATTGCTCATAATGTCATAAACATTAACCTACCTGTCTACACCATTTCAAGGATGATGCAAAGGCAAATATAGCCCATAGGAATATCCCTGATATACTGCCATATCCCAGTGAATATAACATGATTAAACAATAGAATAATTCTAAGCAAGAGGTCTTATACCATTAATGAAAGAGGAGACAAGATTTTCCATGAACAACAAGAGGGACTACACATAGGCCCCTGTATGGCTGCTCTAAGAACTGTGAACATCAGTTATTAGCCTGGAGATTTGTGCACTGACTAGCTGCAGACGAGCAACACAACAGATAAGAAATAGATTAATTAGATGGCAGATGTTCTCCAAGATACATTGACACAACCATCGTTGTTTCACTAGGAATAGTATTCAGTGTGACATCAGTATATGGAAATTGATTTTTATGGTTTGTTCACATCATATATTTTCAATTTCAATATACATCTGTTCCAAGTGGCCAAAGGTCATCTAGCTGGAATCAAGAGGTTCTGAAAAGATAATTTCATTTCCTTAGACAGGGTTCACAAGGAACAATTTACCAGAAATTATCTGAACTGATAAATGACCACAGATTACTTTGGAAGAGCACAACATCTTCGCAACACAAGAAGACATCAGCAGCTACATTGGTGCTTGACATCATCCAGCCATAAAGAGGTTTATGAGAGAAAGCCACTAAAATACTCAAAAAAAGTTTTATATATAAACATGTCTTACATATTCATCAATGCAGTATCAGCTACTGAAACCTGATATTCAGAAAGATGAACATAATAAGCAATCAAGGTACTGAAATGAAACACTAAATTTTGCTGATGACTAGAATGTTCTGTCTAGTTAGTACAGACTTAACAAATGACAATCAGGTCAAACTGTCAACAGAACAGGGCCCAGATGAACTCAACTGTCACATGAGATGGTACATGAGGATGACATGCAAATGACAATCAAAATGTCTGGCTGTTCAGTAGGATTTTTATAGTTACAGGTGAACAATGCAACAATCTCAGAAATATAAATGACTAATGCAGCATTTTAAGAAGGCTAGCTGTCCATGACATACCTCCAGAAGTATGGATGATTAATATATTATTATAAAAGTGATGGATGACTGAAATCATATCTCAAGAGGGATGAACAACGTTTGCTATGGCATAGAGATGATGGATGACCTGTGCTATATTGTAGGATGCTTAAATGATAAATGCCAGACCCTGAAGAAAGATATTGGGCCAACAGCATACTCTAAAGGTACAAGTATGCAGTATATGTGAAATAGATCTCCACATGGAAGACTCTTATACAAAGGTTTATTTGCTTAATTATGGGATTGAAATTATGCCTTCAATGCCAAAAATAGTTATTGAGGTTCTCCTTTGAGTACCAGGGAAGGCCATCTTTAATATTGAATCTGTGTGAAAGTGTAGAAGGAAGTGAAAGGAAAAAAAAATAGTACAGTATCTGAAGGGGTCACTTTGGTGACTGATGTTCTTCTGTATAGTGAGAAGTGCTCTCTTTTCAGAAAACTAACATCTGAACTTTAGCAAACATGCTGAATCAGGATATAAGGATATTGCCCCTATTATTTTATTTGACTCACAAAACTTTGATTTGAAATTATGTTTATTCATTTGTTAACCAAATGAGTGGCATGATCATTGTGGACCCTGTTTACCAATTAAATGGACCACAAGAGCATGAGCAAATGTAACATACATAGACTGTTTAGAGTAGCCAACCAACCATCATGGTTTGAGGATAACTAGAATGCCAGGAGAAAACCCATGCACATGTGGAAAGAACAATGACCATGATTAGAGGTCAGGACTAAACTTCAGATTCTGGAACTCTATGGCAGACATCATAGCCACTGACGTACTTTATGCCCAAAATAATTATTTTATTTTATTTATTTTTATTTTACATTTGTTAACCGGGGGTGTCTGACTGAGCCGAAAAGGCCCTTTTTCAGCAGAGGCCCAGGGAGAAAAGCTCCACAAAGAAAAATTACAGACACATTTAGTTATTTAGACATGATCAGTATACACACAAATTACAAGAGACATGTTTTTACAGTGGTATGTGGCACAAACAGTTACAGTGGAGAGAACAATCAAAAAGATATTAATTTTAAAAATAAAGGTAAGTAATAGATTTGTGGTGTACGGCTGAACTTTGGAATGTAGGTAGAATACATACATAGTACATAGGTACAGTACATACATTGTAGATTAGCCAGTGTTTGTGAGTAAGATTGAAAAACTATTATCAATTGCTCTAGATTTAGTATGTATATGTTATCCGCTTTCACTAGCCTGGGGATTAATCATGGCACTGCCAACTTTGCTTGAGATGTTGCCTGATGAGGTCTTTAAAGGAGGCTTTGGATGATGTGTTTTGAATGCTAGTAGGGACAGAGTTCCATTTTTTAGCCACCGAACTACTATATAGTGCATCTCCAAAGCTATAATAACTAGAATCATCTTTGAGAGTGATTGCTGAAGAAAGATCACCTCCAGAAGACATGACACTTGTGACAAGTATAGGCTTGGTAGAACAAAAAGAGAAAGAGAGAGAGAGAGAGAGAGAGAGAGACTGAAAGAAGAGGTGTGAATAGGATATGTACAGCCTGTATGAATGATTTACAAATTCAAGTTATTATTGTATTCGTATAGATACATACATTTTTGAAAACATGTGCCAAACAAGTCAAAGTATACCAATATATATTATAACCTAAAATTCTGGCAACAATTTTCACATGGACAGGACAAAGTTCATAGGTTCATAGGACGATACTAGGCTATTGGCCTGGAGGCCTTTATAAGCCTAGCCAAGAATTTCACCCATGTTCCCACAAAGTCAGCACCTGTTTTTCCTGTCCAGCTGGGACACAGGGGTATATTTTCTGCTTCCCATCCAGTCATCCAGGTTCCTTTTAAACAGGACTAGTGAGGTACTCTGCTTGACATGGAGAGGGAGTCTATTTCACAGATGGGGGAGTCATTGGGTAACAAATCTATCCTGCCAGCAAGTTCTATTAATGTCACAGCCCAGGTTGAGACCTTGCATGCCAGTTGCAAGAGTGGAGCTTGACTTGTGGATATGCAGCAACTCCATCAAGGCTGAGTCTGAGATGGCCTTGTATGCCAGACACAGGTCACCTCTGAGCAGTCTGTGCAAGATTGAGAAGAGGGACAGGGCTTTTAGCCTATCTATAGAGGACAGGTGCTTGAGACCCCGGATTTTCCTGGTCAGGAACCTCTGTGGTCTCTCCAACTGCTGCATGTGCTTGGCAAGATACATGTCGAAGGAGGCAATGTACTCAATAATGGGTCTGATAAAGGATGAGTACAGGGATGTTATGACCTCCTTGTTCCTGGAGGAAATATCCTTACTTATGAGGTGGGCCATGTAGAAAGCCTTCTGTACAATGGAGGCAAAATGGTAGTCAAAAGTCAGGTTGCTATCAACCTGGGTGCCCAAGTCTCTCATGACTGATTGCATTCTTAGTACATTGTTATCAATGTGATAATTAGTGGGGACACCATTTTCCCTAAAGGGGATAATGATGCATTTCTTGGCATTCAGTTTGGCACCATGCTTCTGGCACCAGTCATTAGTTTGGGTAAGGCTCTCTTGGAAGATGTTCACCTCACTAAGGGAATTTATGACAGTGACCAGCTTGCAGTCATCTGTAAACTTGGTCAGCCATAGACCACTGGTTTTGTCCTGCATCTCAGAAAAGTATATCCCAAACAATAGAGACCCCAAGACCAAACCTTGTGATACACTGCTTGTTATGGGTGTACTACTAGAGGTGGCTTCCCCTATTTTGACTGAGTGGGTTCTATCAATGAGCCATTTAGTGACTCGTTTGGTAACATATGGGTTGATGCCTAGCTGGGAGAAGTTATCTATTGTGCTCAAGTGGGGAATAGTGTTGAAGGCTTTGGCTAGGTCAAGGTAGGTGGTGTGCATGGTCTTCCCATCATCCATAGCTTTGGTGACTGTTTCAAAGAAGGCGACTAAGTTTAGCAGGCATAATCTCCCTCTGACAAAACCAGACTGTGTGGGTTAAGCGTTTGGTGGTTCCCAATGTCCATGTTTATAAGATCCATGATAATGTGTTCCATGCCCTTGCAGATCAGGCTAGTTAGGCTGATGGGACTGTAATTGCCTGTGTCAGTGGACGCTCCACCTTTGTATACAAGGATAACAGTGGCTACCCACCATTCAGCTGGGATGAAGCTGGTGCTCAGGCTTTGGTTGAATAGGGTGCCTAGAGGTGCTGAGAGCTCTTACCTGAGTTAATGTAGGACACAGCCAGGGATCTTGTCGGGTACCATGGAGTCTGTATTTTTTGTCTTTGAGCGGGCATTAATAACCTGCTCCCTGGTGACAAGTGGAGGAGGGAAGGTGCTGGGGATGTCCTGGTTTACTGATGGGGGGCGGGGGAGCAGGAGGCTGATGTTTTCACTGAACTTGTCTGCCAGCAGGTTGGCTATATCTATGGCATTTGTGGATGTAGTATTCTTGACCACCAATTCAGAGCAGGTTTGGGAGTTACCTTTGAGATTGTGGACATATGTGAAGAAGTCCTTGTGATTATCCTTAGTGGATGTGGCCAATTTGGACTTGAAGTTAGCCTTAGAAGATTTCATCAATGACCTTATTTGCTTGTTCAGATAAAGGAGAGATTACTTCCAACTTGGGACCTGCTCCTTCTTGGTCCTAGACAGCATTTTTTTTTATTTTTATTATAAAGTCTGTGTATTGCTGCTGTCCACCAGACAGGTTTACTCATCTTTGAGAAAGATGATTTGGTCCTGTCAGGTATTGCTGCATCCATGCAGCTATATAGGTGCTCATATAGCTTTTTGATGTAGGCTTGGACATTAGTGCTTGTTCCAGCTGAAGAGAAGGTGGCTGTGAATCTGCTTATACCTCCTCTCAGGAGGTTGTAGTCAGCTTTGGAAAAGTTTTTCTTTGTTTAACCCTGGCAAGCAGGGGGGTCAGGGGAGATGGTGACTTTGAAAATGATTGCTTTATGGTCTGCTCTTACCAAAGAGGATGACACTGTAGGGATGTTACAGTGTCTACTCATGTTGGTTAGTACCAGGTCCAGGATATTTTCACCTCTTGTGGGGGTGTCAACTAGCTGATACAATGCATTGGCATTGACGAAGTCTAGGCATCTCTGGACATTCATGCTAGGGCTAGAATAGGTCTTTCATTCTACTTCTGGCTAGTTAAAGTTGCCCAGGATCAGGGTAGTGGGTTGAATCTTGAGGGATTCAAGTAAGTCCAGATAGGTGGAGTGGGCCTTCTGAGTCATGGTTGGGGGTCTGTAGCTAGCTATGACTTGTATAGGTATTTTGTCAACAGTTAACTGCACCTGGAGTGTCTCCTGTGAGTCATACTGTTTGACCAGACTGGAGGTGTGTATGTCTTTAATAAATATTGAAATTCCACCTCCTTTGACTTTGTAGCCCTCCTTTTGGGGTGTGAAAGTATAGTTGGACAAGTAACCTGGTAAGGCTGGGGTGCTTTCTCTAGCTTTGGACCAGGTTTCAGTGACTGTACAAATGTCAGCATCTTCCAGGGTGAGGAGTGCTTGCAATGAGTTCAGTTTCATGATAAGACTCCTTGCGTTTAGCAGCATGACCTTTAAATTTCATTTAGAAGAATTTTTCACATTGGTAATTTTGTCCTCATGACTTTGCTTAAAAAAAGGCACTATGGGGAGGCAACAGCCTTTGTCAGAAGCCTGAAACCTAGGGGAGACAGATGAAGACCATCTCTGGCAAAGCATTGTTGTCAGTCAGTCATATCCTCCCAGGTTGTCAGGTACTGGATCCCCTTAGAATGACACCAGAAACTAAGCCAATTGTTAAAGTCAGCTATTTTCTGTTTGTATTGAGGCATCATTCTGGATGATGATAGGATGCTGCTTAAGGCTGGGACACATATTCAGTGAACTCAATCATGTCTCTCTTCATGTGGTACAGAGAGGTATGTCTCAGGTCATTCACACTAACATGGACTATGACAGAGTCATATCAGTACCTGCTGTTGAGAGACTTGAGTGTGTAAGTGATATGGCAGATTCTAGCATCTGACAAACAACTTGCATTGACATTCTCCTTGTCTAGTCTGGTTAGGGGGACATTTGTGTGTCTTATGATAGAGTCTCCTATGGCTAGTATGTTGGGTTTGTGGCTGGACCTTAGAGGCTGAGACACAGGCATACTATGTGTGGTGCTTAGTGTGATGGGTTGTGATGTGTGTGTGTGTGCTTTTGACTAGGAGGTCTCTTTTGTTTAGGTATGTTTTTGTTGAGAACCTATGCATATGTAGAAATGTACTGTACAGGTTTGGGTGCTGTTTGAGGTGTGGTGTTTGTGGTGTTTGCACAGACAACCTTCTCCGTGCCAAATGCACTGGTTTGTGATTGAGACAGCAAGTATTCTAGGGTCTTAATGTAATTGCATCTCTCACATATTGTGTTCCTAGGTGGTAGAAGAAGAGGGTTGTCTGTGTAAATGAGGCAGTTGCTACACTGTCTCAGGATGCCCATGTCAAGCAGACTATCAGGACAAACCACAGGAAATTGTCCGTCCATGGTTGTCAGAATCTGTGAACTAGAGGTCAAGGATGGTAGAGTGGGTATTATCACAATAGAGTACCTACAGGTGTGAGTAGGGCTGGATAAAATCAACAAAGTAGTTACAAGGGAGGCCATCAGTTACACAGGAGTGTTGGTAAGGGAAAAAATGTAACTGAGATAGCTCGCAATGGGTTAAAACAGTGCAGCTGTAGTGTGCAATGTGCAAACAAGTGCAAAACCCTGCAAACATAGGGTTTAGATACCAGAAAATATGGAAGAATCTAGAAGCTCAAATTACTACCCAATCCTGCTAGCCCATGCACTTTCAACCAATCATTTGTGTTAGAGAAGGTCAGGCAGCCTTGTTACTCTCACTAGCAGAGAAGACAAGCCCCTACCAGCATAAGATGGCTGCCAGAAACACATGAAACTCAACAAGCAAAACAACCAGCCTGGATACAGCAGGCTTCTATCCAGACTATGCTAACTGACTAGAACACAAAAACCTCACAGAAAATGCATAGAAAAGCACAGATAGAGCACTCACAAACGGAAAATACAACTCTCAATATGAAAAAGCTGTTTACAGTTAAGTAATTCAATAAAAATGCAATTACGGTAATGGAACACTATCTAGCAATGAAAATACAGTTAAAATAGTGTAAAACGGTACAAAAACGCAGTGAAACAGTAAAAAAAGCTTCTTAACAGGCTCTTTATAACAGTCCAAAATATGTTAGATTAACTGTATAGCACAACTATAAGCATTAAGAAGTGCAATTCAACTATTTAACTGGAAATACTTACATAGAGTATTTTTAACACCAGATAGAATTAAAAAGATCAATACTACTACAAATGTTTTTTGCTGGAGGTGTGAAAAGTTAAATAAAGCAGACTGGATTCATATTTTTTATGAATGTAATAAAATTAAGTCATATTGGAATGGAATCAATCATTTTTTTACAAGCTTTATTTAATGAATCCTTTATCTTAACTAAAGTATTGATTATACTAAATGTAAATGAAGGCCCCTACCTGAATAAGACAAATATGTATTTGTTATGGGCAATACTTGCTTTATCTAGGAAATGTGTAAACAGAAGGTGGAATTCAAATACACCCCCGATCTTGGAAGAATTCTTCACTTTACTGAAGACAACTGCATTGATGGAAATAAAAATCAAAGAACTACAAATCTATCCCAGGCCATTGGTAAATAATCCTTGGAAGAAAGTTATATCTTTGTTGGACACTCTTCAATAATCAATATTCTATCTCTGATAACTGATATGTTAATTCTATATTTAATAACATACAGTGTATATAATTGAACGTCAGGCTATTGTAAATGTTGTACATAGTTGTTTAAAATGATATTTAAAAATATTATGTAAATGTTATTTTAATTGAAAATAAAAAAATATTTGAGGAAGAATATTTGAGAATATTTGAGAAGAAGTGCAATTCAATGAAATAAATGTAAAAAAAAAAAACTTATTCTGCTCTTGGAGCCTCAGGGAATTTCTGCTATGTCACAGTGATGAATCATCACTATCAGCCTGGCAAAAACAAGTTGTGGCTACTTAAATAGCTATGCAGTGCAGAGATATTTTTCTAGTATTGACAGCATTATTTTTGCTATTATCTTAATTTGGGCTAGGGTCAGTAAGTTGTTTACTTAGCTAGTCTCATCCACTAAGACCAATGATTCCATTCAGCTATGTATGTCATGGACTAATAAGCATTTAATTTAAAGTCCACTATTCAGGCAGTGTATACATATCATTTAATGTTTGTTTTAGTACAGAGTTGAATGATGGAGGTGGAATATAAATGACCCCAACATGTAAGCTTGCGTGCTTACATTAGAAGAGGTCTACATTGAGCCAATATCATCTTTAGTGGGTTTATTTAATTTACAATATGTTGTTTTTTAAAAAGCAGCATTATGCCTCCTACTATTGTCAGACTGGGTCCATTGTCTGTGTGGATTGAGGAGTTATGTTGAAGAATTCTGAGGGAAAGTGGTCATTTTTAAGCCATGTTCTGATAGCACCATATGTTACTATGCTTCCAAATGAGCCCATTTTGTTGTTTATTTTGCTTTATACTGAGCAGTGCTATTCTTAGGTTCTGTGACTGATTTCTAATGATGTTGGCAAATGTGTAAGTGGCTGACAGTGAGCCGAATTAAGGTAGATGTTATCTTATATGACACTTTTTAGTGGTTATAGATCGGTGAGAAATTTTGTGAAGGTAAGGTTTATCCCAAGATGTTTTGAACAAGATAAACATGTGCATGCAGTTCTTTTTGAGTGATACAAATCATATCTCCTAGAGAAACTTTAAGAGGTTTGGAAGATTTGCTGCAATGCCTTTTGCTGTAAAGTCATTCTGTTTGGGATAGGGGGTAGTGGTATTATATCTACAAGATGTTAAATCTAAATGAATAGTAAGGGAAATAGTTTGTTCCTATGCCATGTTGAATTAGGTTAGGCAAATACTGCCTTGCTTGTGAAAACAATAAATGCAGTTTGTTCATATATCTGAATTTTAAACATTTAGGGGCATAGATAAACAAACTGAGCATAGTTTCATTGACAGAGTAAGAAATGTACATTTTCTTTCAGGAAAGGCAAAGTTAAAGTATATGAAAAATAAAAATAATTGCCCTTGCTTGCAGCAAGGTTAGAGTGAAGTAAAATGATGAGTATAACTATCCATAGGTTCATAGGTTCATAGGTTCATACTAGGCTATCTGCCCAAGGGCATTTATAAGCCTAGCCCATAGTTTTGTGGCTTACGCCACCCCTTTAGTTTGGAGAAACTATGCCCATTATTTTGCTGTGCCTCTGTCGAGCAGTGTCACTGAGGTAACCCCTGGGGTGTATCTGCGATCTCCCATCCATTGGTCAAGATTCCTCTTGAACAAGGCCAGTGAGGTGCTCTGCCTCACATAAACCGGGATTTTGTTCCACAGCATAGGGAGTCTTTGGGTGATGAATCTATCCCTCCAGCACGTCCTATTAATAACCGTGTTGAGGTTTAAGTCTCCCGCCCTTGTGGCTCTGAGGGATCTAGATTTTTTGAGATGAAGCATGTTCATCAAATCTGGGTTTGACATGGCCTTGTATGTCAGGCATAGGTCACCTCTGAGCAAGCGGTAAGCAACTGAATATAACTGGAGTTCTTTCAGTCGGGCAGCATAAGACAGATTTTTGAGACCCTTTATCCTTTTGATGAGGAACTTTTGTGGCCTCTCCAGCTGCTGCAAGTGTCGGGTCAGATACATTCCGAATGGGGCATTGTACTCGATCATTGGTCTGATGAGTGATGAGTATAGGGAGACTATGACTTCCCTTGATCTAGATGTGAATCCCTTCATGATAAGGTGGGCAATGTAGAAGGTCTTCCTAACTACTTTAGCAATATGAGTGTCAAATGAAAGGCTACTGTCAACCTGGGTTCCCAGGTCCCTAATAACTTCTTCTGTGTTCAGGGGATTGCCACCTATATGGTAGCTAGGGGTAATCTTATTTTTCCCGAAGGGTATGACTATGCATTTCTTGGCATTTTACTTTAGGCCATGGCTCTGGCACCAGTTATCCGTTTCTGTGAGACCCTTCTGAAGGATATCTGTGTTGGATGTGTTTTCAACTACAGCGCCCAGTTTGCAGTCATCTGCAAACTTTGTCAGCCATAACCCTCCTGTGTTTGCTTGTACTTCAGAAAAGTAGATGCCAAACAAGAGTGGACCCAGGACTGAGCCCTGTGGGACACCACTTGTGACAGGCTTTTAGTCTGACATGGCGCCAGCAACTCTGACCCTGTGGGTTCTGTCACTCAGCCAGTTTGCAACCCATCTTGTAATGTATGGGTTTACATTTAAGTTGATGAGTTTTTCAATGATACCCGAGTGAGGTATTGTATCAAAATCCTTCGCCAGATCTAGGTATGCTGTATGGACTGCCTTTCCCTCGTCAATGGCCTTGGTGACTGTTTCGAAAAAGTCAACCAAGTTTAAAAGGCATGATCTGCCTTTGACAAAGCCAAACTGGGTTGGATCCAAAGTCTGCAAGTTCCCTATGTCTTTATTTATGAGATCCATTATGCTCCTCTCCATGGCTTTGCAGATAAGGCTTGTCAAGCTAAGGGGACGGTAATTTCCAGGGTCGGTGGAGGCACCGCCTTTGTGGAGTTGGACCACAGTCGCTGTGCGCCACTCCCTGGGTACGTATCCGGAGGTGAGACTAAGATTAAACAGCTGTCCTAACTGTGGGTTTAATTCCTCATTGAGTTCATGGAACACACAGCTGGGGACACCATCAGGTCTCATGGATGCTGTGTTCTTTGCCTTGGAGAGAGCAATTCTCACCTGGGCGTTAGAGATGTTTTGGGGGCTACAATCATTTGGTATAGATATCTCTCCTTTAGGGGGGGAGGGGGGGAGAAGTTTGCACTGAACCTGTCAGCCAGTATGTTGGCAATGTCTGTAGGATTAGTAATCTTCACGTCATTTTGAACTAATTCTGAGCATATCTGGGAGTTTCCTCCTAGGTTTCTGACATAGCTAAAGAATGCCTTATGGTTGTCTTTAGAGTCCTTAGCTATTTTTTCTCAAAATTAGCTTTGGATGATTTTATGAGAGCTCTTAGCTTTTTACTTATAGTGATCAGCGGTGTCTTACCTTTTAAGGATTTTGCTCTATCTTGTAGTAGCTTTCTCCTTTTGTTGTAGAGTTTGTTTATAGCTGGGGTCCACCAGACTGGACGCTTGCCTTTGGTACAAAGAGTCTTTGTTTTGCTTGGGATTGCCTGATCCATGCAGCCCTGCAGGTGCTGGTAGAAGGCATTTGTAAGTGATTCAGCGGTTTGAGTAATGTTAACCGCCGGCTCAGGGGCCTTAAAGGAGACCACACTAGTCTTTAGAAGTGTGAAGTCGGCTTCGAAGTTCTTTACTGTGGTCTTTTTCATTTCAGGTGGGGCGGGATGAGGACCTCCAGCGAGATTAGTTTGTGATCAGATCTCACCAGTGAGGGGTATACTTCGGCGTTGAACATTGTGCTCCCATGTTCGTGATGATGAGATCAAGTATGTTTTCTCCTCTTGTGGGGATGGTGACTAGTTGTTCCATGGCATTTGAGTTTATGAATTCCAGGAACTTTTGGGCTAGAGTGTTTGGGCTTGAGTAGTGTTCCCAGTCTATATTAGGGTAGTTGAAGTCACCTAGTATGATGGTGTTCTGAGATACATTTATCCCCTCCAGTGTTTTCAGGAAGGCCATATGAGGTTCCTGAGTTTGCGAGGGTGGCCTGTAACATGCTACAAATTGCAGAGCAATCTTGCCTATGGTTAATTGCACCTGGATGGTTTCCGATGCATCATGCGATGCCACCAATCTTGAGGTGTGGGTGTCCTTGATGAATATGGATACCCCTCCTTCTTTCTTGGTATTGTCCGGGTTTTGGGGTCGAAACTCATGATATGAGGTAAAACCTGATAGTGCTGAGGTGCTCTCAGGAGCCTTGAACCAGGTTTCTGTCACAGCACAGACATCGATGTTCTCCATACTGAGAAGGGCCTCGAGTGCGTGCATCTTGAGGTTGAGACTTCTGGCATTGAGCAGCATTACCCTTAGTTTTTTTTCTTTGTTTTGTTCTAGGGTGGTAGGTTTAGAATTTGAGCCTTGCCTAAAAAAGGCACTATGGGGGTGGCAAGAGCCTTTGCCAAAATCCGGAATCCCAGGGGTGACAAGTGCAAGCCGTCCCTTGCAAAGTAGCGTGGCTTGTCCAGCATGTCATCCCAGGCAGACAGACATTGGATCCCCTTTGAATGACACCAGAGTTTAAGCCAATTGTTAAAGCTGATCATCTTATCTCTGTATTGTGGCATCATTCTTGGTGAAGGTAGGATACTGCTCAAGGTCAGGGTCATACCTGCTTGGGCTACATAATCAGAGAGCTCCTCTATGTCTCTTTTCATGTAGTCCAAGGAGGTACGTCTCAGGTCGTTAACACCAGCGTGGACAATGATTGAGTCGTACTTGTACCTGCTGTTGAGAGACCTGAGTGCATGCGTTATGTGGCGGATTCTAGCACCCGACAGGCAGCTTACTGTGACCTTCTCCTTACTCAGTCTGGTGAGCGGGACGTCAGTGTGTCTGACTATGGAGTCACCAATGACTAGTGTGTCTGGCATTGTGTTTGGCCTTAAGGGCTGTGACTGCTTGACACTCTGACTGTGTGGTCTATGTGTTGCAGGTGTTGTGTTCTGAGGTGGTAGTTGTTTGGGTGTCTGCTTTGGTGGCCTCTGCTGTTTTGGTAGATTTTTGATCAGAGCCTCCGAGTATGTCTTTGTGTGTTTATGTGTATGATTTGAGGTTGTGATGGTATTATGTGAGACTCGGTCTATAGTGTGTGTGGTTACCTTCTCCTCCTGTCTGGTCATGTCAGTCCTATGTTGAGAGAGCTCAGCCTCCAGTTTGGCCGTATAGTTGCATCTCTCGCATGTATTTGTGTTTTGTGGGAGGAGGAGAGGGTTGTCTGTGTACATGAGGCAATTGTAACATTGCCTCAATATTCCCAGGTTCACCAGCTGAGCAGGAGAGGACATTAGCAACTGATCCCTCGACATGCTAGAAGGAATAGACAGAAAAACTTAAGAAAAGGTTCTGGGGGATGTGGGTGACCGAGAAATGGGGTTTGCTTTTTTGGGGTACTTTCTATAACAAGAGTGCTGTATCGAGGTGATAAGTACTGTAGGAGCAAGTGCTTCGCTATACAGATAGAGAGTAGTCTACTTGGGAGTCAAGCAGAGATAATTTATAGTTGTAGGATACACTAAATAGAGCAGTAGTATACTTTGAGGAAGGTAGTTTTAAGGGAAAATTTGAAGAGTGGACTTTAGGTAGCCCTAATAGTTTAAATCTGATTAACCGGCGCTGCCCTAGTGTGCAACGGTAGCAGCTCCGCGCTAAATCGCGCTAAATCGCGCTAAAGCGCACTAACGGGTGCTTTATAGTAGGGGGCTGGAAAAAACAGGAAATGACCCAAAATGGCCGACAAATTACTAGTTGCTGCTTCTAACCACTCCTCTGAGGACAAACAAGCAGCTCAGTACTCCCCACTCCCACTGGTGAGTAAAGAAACTACCTCTGGCCACACAAGAAAATGGAGGATCACAGAAACCAAATACAAAGCCCAGGGATCAGCAAAATCTGATCACTGGAACAACTAGCTAGGAAAGTTTAGGAAAGGAGAAATATTTTTTTGGGGTTTTTTTGTTTTTTTTTGCAAACAGACAGAAAAAAATGCAGTAAATGCTTTGTTTTCGACTAAATTGCTATCAAAGGCTGGTACACGTGAGTGTATTAGCCTGTTTGTTACTTTTAAGCAATACTTTAGCCCACAAGTGCATCCCTTATGATAATTAGTATAACTGCCCCTGTTCTTAGAAGCTGCAGGGTGAATCAAAGAAGATAAAGAGTTTGTTGTGTCTTTGCTCCTGCAGTCAAAATATGTAAGGCATTTGCAGAGTAGAACACGTACCCTTGCTCTCACCAAGGGCAGGAAAGTAGTTAATGTGATGGTAAAGAATGTCTTAGTTGCAACCAAGGATAAAGGAATGGAAGAAAAGATATACTGGTGTTTTTGTAGGTATCAGAGGAGACAACAAGAACTTTATCAGCTGTCTGCAAAGATAAGGAATGTACCCGATCATCTAGTATATGAAAGTTTAGCTGGAAGATATAGAAGTTAGTGAGTTGATCAAGCTAGGTATAAAAATAACAATGCCATTAATTACAGGAACAAAATGATTCATAATTAGTTAAGTTACAGGAAGTGGAAATAAAGTAGGAAACATGCATGGGTGAGAGCAAAGTGAAGCTGAACCTAATGTGACAGATTTCATTCAAGCAAGAGTAACACAGTCAATCAGTTGTGTGCATCCTTTGAAAAGATATTGCTAGGAGATGATGACAATAAATTAATTTATTAAGTGCAATCTTGCATTATCAGAAACAAAAGCTAATAAACAATGACTGTGGGAATTACCTTGAAAACCGTAACAATTCTCCTGCAATTGTTTTAGATGGCAGAGAGCTATAAGAATACTGGTCACCAGAAGTGTTGTACCACTGAAACATTATGCTGTTTAAGATTTATATTAGGTTCCCATCCCACTGTGTCAGCAGATGAATAATTTTCCATAAACATTACTCTTTTTTTTGTTGGCTCTCCCTCTCTGTAGGCAAACCACTCATTTGCTCCTCCATCTGGGTAAGAACCCATCCACCAACTTCTTCTGTAAAGAAGTTGTGTCTTATGGAAAGTCAAGTCAAGTTTCCTGATCTTCTGGATTTTCTTAATCCACCCCCTCAGAAGTTTGCATGCTCCAGAGTTGCTGCTCTCCGGAGGTACATGCATACTACCATGCAAAAGAAACTTTCTAGCTAAATACAATGCTTATATGCAGTGCAGCTATCTTAAACTGCATGCTATAAGTAATACATCTGACCTCCTGCAAGTGTTAACAATGCCATGAGCCAACTGCCTCATTCTCCATTCTCTCATTCAGGCACTCATTCTAAGATTCTATTCTCCCACAATTGCTTCATCCTGCATTTGTAATGTACACTGTTCTACAAAACTACTTTATTAATATATTTTTAAATCATTTACATGTATTTATATTTTAAATCTTTGTTGAGATTGTTTTCAATATTTGCAGGAAACATGTCACAAAATATCCATTTTGGATCAATATATATGCCGGGCTGCCGACTGTAAATATATCCAGCACAGAGGCAAAAAAAAAAAAAATCCATGTCCCAGCTCTTGCCATACTAAGGGCCCCTTTCTCACCTCTTTAATTTTGACTTTGTTAAATAAGTACATAGCCAGTTCACAGATCATAGTCAGCCATGACCCACACCATGTTGAAATAACAGCAGTATAGATGCAATAATTGTAATTACTTACATTAACAAATACCCTTCGAACAATTAAATTTATCATAGTAGGCATAAGGACATACATTTATTTTATTCATTTATTTAACATTTGTTGGCTGGGAAAAGTCCAACTGGGCAAAACCCATTTTCAGTGGAGGCCCGGGGATCAAAGTTAGTTATGCACACAATGAAGCAAATTACAATCAAGTTTCAGCATTGATTGACTAAGTTTCAGCATTAAATTAAGTAGGTAATAATATAGTAAAACAACAGCTAGCATATACAATAAATTATCAGCAACAATAAGGTAAAATAAAACAAGAGTATTTGGATTGTACAATAAGTCTTGACAAGTTAATTGCAAATCAGTTTAAAGCTGTAGATAGTTAAGTGAAAGGATGGTATAGAAGAAACATAATAGATTAGGTATAGATATTCTATCTTTTCATGTTTACCTTTGTATTTGTTAGAACTACCATATGTGTAATTATGTCTTATCAGTCATTTAATGTAATTGTATTCATTGGAGCTTATCTACCCAGGCCTCCGCTGAAAATGGACATCGATCTAGTCGGACTATCCCGGTCAACATATGTAAAATAAAAATAAATAAAAAGTATTTTAGAAAAAATATATGAAGTAATGTAATAGGTATTTATAGGCTACCAATGAGAAAAGGGGATACAGATAAGATGCAGAGCTTTGAGTAGGAATAGTAATGTGGTGGTGTTTCAGTAAGTAGGAGGGTGAAGATAAATAGAAATGTAACAAATGGCTGTAGGACAGTATAGTCGAAAGATGTGAGGACAAATAGGAGGAGAGGTAGTATCTAAGTAGGATAGGAGGAAAGAAGAAGAAAATATTATTGACAGACAAGGCAGGGTTGGGAAGTAGGTTGTGGAGACACTAGGTGGGATTGAGGCAGAAACAGATCCAGGAGTTAAGGAGTCTTTTAATGTTTTTTTTGAAATTATGACTGTCCTGTATGGATCTGATGTTGTAAGTGCTCTTGTTCCAGGTTAAAGCCACTTTACAGCATACTTCTTCAATCTCCAAATATTTATACACTCCCTCTTGCTCAAGTACTTTTATATCACATTCCTGTCCCAGACTAATGTTTTCTTGGTGCTGCAGCTTTCCTGCTTTAAAGGTTACTTTTGCACATTTATCAAGACCAAATGACATTCTTATATCATCTGATAAAGTTTTTTACCCCTTGCAGATGTGCTTTCAGTTTTGGTTCCTCATCTGATGAGCTATACCATTTTAAATTGTCCACAAAAAAAAAAAAAAAAAAAAGATGAGAAGTGTTCACACGTTGTTGTTTTTTGAGAGCCAAATTATAGCCATGACCTAATCTGTTAAGTAGACCGCTTAATGAGTTAAGGGCAAGACAAATGAGCAGTGGTGACAAAGAGTCACCCTGGAATATCCCCCTTTGAATTTTTATACCTAGGATAATAATGTGGCCTTTATCATAGCTTAACTGCAAAGTGGTTCATGGTTGCAAGCCTCCGGAACGCTAGTACGAAGCTGCACCAAATAATGTTAAGCTGCCACATGTTTATTTATTGCTTTTTGTTCAACTGAACCTTGAGTCAAATGAAAAGCCATAAATAAACTTGTGGCAGCTTAACATTATTTGGTGCAGCTTTGTACTAGCATTCCGGAGGCTTGTTTTCATTTTATTTAGTAGTTTATAGTATTTTGTTTTTGATTAGTGTTTCATGTTTACCGTAATGTAATCGATCAGTGGGGTGTATTGTATACATTTTTACGCACCCTTTTATCCAGAATGGGGGATACTATCAAATGCTTTTTTGTAGTCTATCTATGCCATACTTAGATTTCTCCCAGAGTAGACAATCTGATGAGTTACAGGAGCTACCCTCCATGTAAAACCCTTGTCACGTGTCACATTTATAAGGTCTTTGCCATTTCATTTCTCCAAATCATTTGGGTTTCTAATATCATGACAAGAATGGGCCCCTTTCCTAAGTTGGGGTATAATTAAAATTCATGACATTAGTATTGCTTCAGTCATTACATAAACTTCAAATGTTTGTATGCATCATGAGAAACATCACTGTATTTATAATCATAGCAGCATTGTGTAATTACAGAAGAGGTTTGTGTGAATATTTGCAAAGAAAAAAGGAATGAGGCTACCATTTTATTGGTGATAATGTGAAAAACAAAGTATACATAGGCAAAATAATGGACCATGTTTCTGCTGTCTTTGTCAACACAATAATTCTTTTGGAGAAATGGTAGAGGTATTACAATATAAATTTATTATTAAACAGTGGATTCCTAATATGAAGTTTACCTCCAGAATAGTTATCTTATAGCTTTGAAACAGACTTATATTGCCCTTTAAGGTGTGATATTAGCAGTCAATAAATTTTAATGTGGTCTTATATCCAGTCCAGTATGTTTAAATCTCCTTCACAGGAAAAAACTACATGGAGAAATGGAGATTAAGTTTAAGGGTTATTTATTTCTGAGAATGGAAATGATCCCCCAGATTCTCAAAAGCTTGCACGGCATGCAGGGGTAATGTTGGCAATATGGCGGCTGAGTGACACACGTACATGCTCGTTTGACGTGCGTGAGCGCTCTAGCACTAGTGCTGCATGTTCCCAGCCCCCATATGCAAATTACCCCATTTGCAGGTGAAAACCATGAAAATGAGGTAACTCTGCTATCCAGGAAGCTAGAATCAAAGCATATAGGACTAGTGTAATATGCAGAAATGTACTCGGTTAGTAACCGAGTACGGTTCTGCAAAATCCAAAATGGGTACATGACAGCTCCAAATAAAGGCTCTATATCATTGAGGAAGCATGCCAATGGCCAAGAATAAGGCAATTGACATTGCAAACAATGCAAAACATACAAAATACAATAATTTATTTTATTACTGCCGATCACGGCTGTTGAAGCATAGGGCAGGGGCACACAAATGGGATCGGTGGGAAAATAAGAAAATAAACCTAAAACAAGCATTCCAACTAAATTCAGTATTCTGCCATGCAAGTCAATGTCAGGCAAAAGACAACCCAGCCAGTGAATAGTGGAAGCTAAGGGTGAAGGCTCAGTGTGACACATGTAAAACTATGCGTTAGCAGGCAATCCTATGTAAATGAGGGGAAGGATAGTGAATCCCAGTTTTCCCCAGCATGTGAGGCAGGTCCCAACAGTGTAAGAGTATGAATAGCCGAGTGCAAGACTAGGAGGTAGGTGACATCATGGGTAGGTGTGTCAGGCATACTGTAAACGGATTGGAGCCCTGTGGCTCAAGGTTGCTCCTAGCTTTGCACAGCTAAGATAAGGGGTGTGTCTAAACCTGCCTAGCACATTTGACAAAGTGTAAACAGGTGTGCGTGCCATGCACCGAGATCTACAGGAAGATAAAGGAATTTAAACCAGGAAATAGCAGCAGTGTGCACATTGGAGTACACCGATTGTGCGGCGCGCTCCCGGGCTGAAACAAAAGGGCAATGGGAAGGGAAAACAGCAGTAGGAAGGTAATCAAGTGGTACTAGGTTAGCTGCCAGGTGAAACGTATCGGAACCAGCCAATTACACATTCAGCAGTCATGCCCAGCCCAGAATACTATTATAAATTATGCAAACACCTACCCCTCTGGTTTTTCCCACACCCTACACCACTGGTGTAAACAAGCGGGGAAATTTTAACATTCACAACAGCAAAATGTTAGGGGCTGCAATAGCTATCATACAACTTATGGAAGAGGCTGAGGGTGGTGAGGATGTGAATGCTGCTGACCAACCTACAGTGAGGAGACAGACAAGAGTGTACAGACCCAGGGTAACCTACCAAGGGCTAAATGATCTGGAGTTAGTGGAGTGCTATAAGGTGGACAGAGACCTCCTACAGAAAATTGTTGAGCTGTGCTGGCCACGCCAGACACACAGAGATAACAGAGGGGAACCCATCCCAATGAATACAAGGTATGTGTAGGCCTAAGAATACTAGCTACAGGTACCTTCCAAAGGCCAACTGGGGATATAATGGTGATTTCACAGGCATCAGCATCCAGGGTACTCCACCAGTTCCTGGATGCCATGTCAGCACAAGTCGGTGAGCACGTATATTTCCCCATCACCCATGAGGCGTTGGCCAGCAATATGCATCTCTTCCACCAAATAGCAGAATGCCCTGAGGTAGTGGGTGCAATAGACTGCACGCACATACATATCAAAGCAGCACCCGGTGTACAGGGTAGGTCTACATCAACCACAAGGGCTTCCCCTCCATCAACTGCCAGGTCGTGTTTGATGCCCAGGGCATAATACTGAACGTGTGTGCTAGCTGCCCTGGAAGCTATCACGATTTCCACATCTGGCATCTGACACAGATATACCAGAAATTTGCCAATGGGGACATCCCACATGGTCACCTAGTGGGGGATGTCACCTAGTGGGGAATGCTTGATATGCACTGGAGCTGTGACTGATGACACCCATCAGAAATGCACACACACCAGAACAAGAACTCCATAATGAGGCACACACACAAACAAGAATCATAATAGAGCATGTGTTTGGGATGCTCAAGTTATGGTTCCGGTGCCTGGACATATCCGGTGAAGCCTTGCAGTACTCACCAACTACATGTACCCAAATCATCCTTGTATGTGCCATGCTACACAATATGATCCTATGGAAACAGCTACGGCAGGAGCAGCATTGGGCAGGGCCACACAGTCCCCCCCCACCAATGCCAAGGCCTGCACAGGCACAGAGTGACTCAAAGGAGGAACAACCTGAGCCTGCCCCAGTAGGCAGAAGGAGGTGTGCCCAGTATGCCTTGGCCCTGTCAAGGAGGCTTCACATAGCACATACTCTGACACAGGAGGGACCCAGGGAATAGCACCTCTCTCTGCCTCTCACATACAGTAAAAGGGATGCCAAATATTACACTACCTGTGCCTAACCATGCATATGGAGTGTACTATGTGCATCCCACAGCCCTGCAGCACCACCCTCAATACTGGGATACCCACAAGATAAGGGGACTCACACATGCCAGTCAGGAGAGGGGGGGGTCACATACCCAACAACAGTCACAGCCAGCAGGACAGGTATAGACAAACATAAACAAATGCTGTACTATGGCCTCTGAATGAGGGCTATAGGTAAACACCACCCCAGGCCTACACAGACAGACTACAGCAGGCCAGTTAGTGGGAAGTCAGTTGTGAAGGATAAGAAATCAGAAACTAATATGTAGGTAATCAAAAGATAAGAACTGTAGTACACTGGTATGGCCTAGCCAGCACGATAGGTAAGACTACTGACTGAAATGGAGTACATGACATACCAGTACAGTCCTAGCAAATGTGTACATGTGTCAGGTGTGTCCCCCGTCCTACATAGAAATATAGTAACAGTCAGGTGCGCCCCCCCCCCAATCCTCTGTAGAAACATAGAAATAGTCAGGTGTTCCCCCCCGCTATGCAGACATGTTGCAACAGTCGATGCCAAATGATCAATGGATACTCTGCAGACACAGCATGCTACCTGTTGGTGTACAACACAAAGGTCAACACTGCAGTACAAACCACCTGGACATGATCCACACATGCAGTACAAATGATCTTACTGGGCATGCTCACACACTTAGAGAAATGAAGGCAATGTCAGTCATCAACATGCTGAAAGGTCATACTGGGCATGCTCACACACTTAAACACATGAAGTCCATGTCTACAAACACCAGTGGACCAGACATATCCAGCAGTTGCAATTGTTAGTGCAGACACATGTCAGTATGCACCACTCATGCCTTGCACACACCGTGGATAGGAATATAGACATATATGTAAGGACAACACACTATAATAAGCCAAAGGTAGATGGACATACATGTGTGGAAGAGGGTGACAGTGACAAGGAGCCATCCAGGCCTGTCCCACCCAGCACGCAGCCAAAGGGCCCCAAACACATTAGGTGCAGATGTCACTCACTGCAGATACTAGCAACCAGTACCTGTCAGCACCACAGACAATGTAGTGCACGTGCCAGCTGTGCAACATGACTGTACAAGGACTTAGTCATCTAGCAGCTGTATACACGTACCTGTGACATATGACCACATGTGTGGCCGCATGTGGCATGTCACCCCTACATGAATGGGTTATGGCCCATGCACACACCAGCCACCCCATAGCACTACTATGACAAGCCTGCTGAGGTCATCCAATGTGAAATACACCTTTGGGAGAGTTGTAGCCCAGTAATCTCTGGAGCACGCCCCATAACTGTGTACTGCTGTAGTGTGATAAACTAGCTATGTATGAGTTCTAACCCCAGAACTGGCATGTGAGTGTGTGCTTGTATTTGTCTGCATGTCTGTCTCTCTGACTGTGTAGAGAGCAAAGCCTTTAGGCTACTCACACTCCTTACAATTCATATACCCACATTTGGCAAGGCTGCTGATGTCACCCACCTAGAAATACTCCTCTGGGAAGGCTGTAGCCCAGTAATCTCTATAGTGCATCCCATAACTGCATACTGCTGTAGTGTAATAAGCTGGTTGGGTAGGAGGTCAAACCCCAGACTTGGCAACTGTGCATGTGTGTGTGTCTGTCTGTCACTGACTATGAAGAGAGCTATGTCTTTTAGGCTACTCATCCCCTTACAATTCACAAATCCAACATTGGCAAGGCTGCTGATGTCATGCACCTAGAAATAAACCTCTGGGAAGGCTTTAACCCAGTAGTCTCCATAGCACATCCCATAACTGCGTACTGATGTATTGTGATAAACTAATTAGGTAGGAGGTCAAACCCCAGACTTGGCAACTCTGCATGTGTGAATCTGTGCGTGTGTATGTATGCGTGTCTGTCTGTCACTGATTGTGTAGACAGCTATCCCATTTAGGCTACTCACACCCTTTACAATTCACATACCCAACTTTGGCAAGGCTGCTGATGTCACCCACCTAGAAATACGCCTCTGGGAAGGCTGTAGTCCAGTAATCTCCATAGCGCATCCCATAACTGCATACTGCTGTAGTGTGATAAACTAGTTACATAGGAGTTCTAACCCCAGACTTGGCAACTCTGCATGTGTGAATCCGTGCATGTGTATGTATGCGTGTCTGTCTGTCACTGATTGTGTAGACAGCTATCCCATTTAGGCTACTCACACCCCTTACAATTCACATACCCAACTTTGGCAAGGCTGCTGATGTCACCCACCTAGAAATACGCCTCTGGGAAGGCTGTAGTCCAGTAATCTCCATAGCGCATCCCATAACTGCATACTGCTGTAGTGTGATAAACTAGTTACGTAGGAGTTCTAACCCCAGACCTAGCAGCTGTGTGTGTGTGTGTGTTTGTGTGTGTGTGTGTGTGTGTGTGTGTGTGTGTGTGTGTGTGTGTGTGTGTGTGTGTGTATGAATGTCTGACTGTGTAGAGAGCAATGCTTTTTAGGGTACCCACACCCCTTACAATTCATATAACCACCTTTGACAAGGCTGCTGAAGTCACCCACCGAGAAATACACCTCTGGGTGGGTTGCAGCCCAGTAATCTCCATAGCACATCCTGTAACTGCATGCTGCCATAGTGTGATAAAGGAGTTAGGTAGGAGTTCTAACCCCAGACCTGCAAAGTTTGTGTGCATGTCTGACCGTGTGGAGAACAATGCTTTTTAAGGTACTCACACCCCTTACAATTCATATACCCACCTTTGTCAAGGCTGCTGATGTCACCCACCTAAAAATACACCTCTGGGATAGCTGCAGCCCAGTAATCTCCATAGCATTTCCTGTAACTGTGTACAGCCATAGTGTGATAAAGGAGTTAGATAGAAGTTCTAACCCCAGACCTGCCAACTGTGTGTGTTTGTGTACATGTCTGACTGTGTAGAGAGCAATGCTTTTTAGTGTACTCACACCCCTTACAATTCGCATACCCAACTTTGGCAAGGCTGCTGATGTCACCCACCTAGGAATACACCTCTGGGAAGGCTGTAATCCAGTAATCTCTGTAGCGCATCCCATAGCTGCGTACTGCTGTAGTGTGATTAGCTAGTTAGGTAGGACTTACATCCCCAAACCTGGCAACTGAGTGTTTGTGTGCTTGTCCACCTCTGTAAAGAGCAATGCTTTTTAGGGTACTCACACCCCTTATGATTCACATACCCAAATTTGGCAAGGCTGCTGATGTCACGCACCTCGAAATACACCTCTGGGAAGATTGTAGCCAAGCAATCTCCATAGCATGTCTTGTAATTGCATACTGCTATATTGTGAATTAGAACCATGCTAGGGTTCCATCCTCATCCATAGCAGTTCTGGATGTATTGTGTGTGTCGATGTCTGTGGGGGGAGCAATGCATTTTAGGCTAGTCACTCGCAGTACATTTCAAATGCCCTACTTTGGCAATCCTGCAGATGCCATTCATTGTGAAATACACCTTTGGAGAAGGAGTTCTCTAGTAATTCCTGTGGTGCGTCCTATAACAGCTCCATGCTGTAGTATGATATAGACCTTTATTAGGTTTCTATATCCACACATGTTGGTTGTGGATGTTTTGTTTCTCACTGGCTGTGTAGGGAGCAATGCATTGTAGGCTAGTCACTTGCAGTACATTTCAAATGCCCTACTTTGGCAATCCTGCAGATGTCATTCATTGTGAAATACACCTTTGGGGAAGGTGTTTTCTAGTAATCCCCATGGTGTGTCCTATAACAGTTCCATGCTGTAGTGTGATATAGACCTCTGTTATGGGTTCTATATCCACACATGTCGGTTGTGGATATTTTGTGTGTCTCACTGTCTGTGTAGGGAGCGATGCATTGTAGGTTTGTCACTCACAGTCAATTTCAAATGCCCTACTTTGGCAATCCTGCTGATGTCTGTCATTGTGAAATACACTATGTGGAAGGAGTACTCCAGTAATATCCATGGCATGCAGCATAACTGCGTAGTGCTGTAGTGTAATAAACTAGTTAGGTAGGGGTTATACTCCCAAACATGACAGGTGGACATGTGTGTGTGTTTGTAACCCATACACTGTGTAGAGGTGGCTGTGACTTTGTGGCGAATGTGGAGTGGGTTTTGCATATTTCTTATATGGTGGCCCTACTATATATCACAATGTCCACCATACAGGGATAACAGATGTGAAATGGCTGAGAGGCTGGGGTGCAAAGTTATACCCATACATGTGACATCAAGGTCAGGAAATCACAGTTAGCAACCCCAGTATTACCAGAGCACACTCTCAACTCATGTGGCATACACACACACATGCCTAGCTAACAGCCAATATGTGGGTAGTACACTGTGTATTGGCCACTGATAGTAACTATGGAGTGATAGCAGTGGGCTACAGAGGGCATGTCACCCTGTCCATCTGTCTAATATGTACGTACGTGCAGAGAGTGCACCTCCCCCATGTTCCGCAATGGACACCTGCACCACCTGTGGTGCCATCACGTGTGACCCACAACAGACATACCATAGATTGACAGCAGTGGGCTACAGAGAGCATGTCACCCTGTCCATCTGTCCAATATGCATGTATGTGCAGAGAGTGTACCACCCCATGTTCCCCAATAGACACCTGCACCACCTGTGGTGCCATCACATGTGACCTACAACAGACATACCATGCCTGACAACATGCCTTGAATGGACTTATGCCACTGACATCAGGAAATGCTGTTAGCATGCTCTCAATGTAGGTGCAGGGTAAACCTAGGTGGGCAGGACTGGCACATCTGATGATAATCTGTGTTGATGATAATCTGTGTTCACAACATGGGCCGCATACCCCAGGTACAGTTCCAAATGTCACTGTACATGCATGTGGGAGGTGTGCACATCCCAGACACTGTCCATGTCATGGACTAAGGAACACATACATGGCATGTGGTTCACAGCATTGGCCAGACCCAATAGTCACCCAGGTGACCAGATTGGGGATACAATACTCACCTGTGTGGGAAAACGCAGACACTACATCCCTGATCCGCAATGCAGACCATCATCATGTGGCCTGATGCCAAGGTACACCCATTGCCTTGCCTTGGAAAGCCATCTGGCACAGTCGAACACCACATACCCATGCAGACATGCACCCATGCATGTCAGTACTGGTTCCCTGTGTGTTTGTGTGTGTGTGTGTTGTATGCTGCGTATGTTCACATCCACATTACCTTCAACTCCCATGGGCATACTGCAGCATGCTGTCTGATGTCAGACACCTCTCCATACCCTTTGCCCACACAGCCCCCCCGTATATCCTGTGTAGTGCATGTGATACCTGCACAGTGATGTAGCAATCACACTACCAATGAGTTGTACACCTGGCCCTGTGAGAGTGTGGCTGTGTTGACGCTGGCATCTGTTCATGTGGACAGGCACGTCTATGGCACCTACCGTACAGCTACTGTATCCCTGTTGCAGATGTCACTCATCATCACATATATGTTTTGAGTGTTTCACAACATATAACCCATGTGGTGCATCCAATAATTGCATCGAACTGCGATAGCATTACATTGTTGTCAGGGGTTTGATACCTTGTGCTGGTAGATGTGTGACACAAACATGCTTCTGATTTACCCTCCCACCCCTGTCTGACATGTCTTTGCCTCTGTCTGCCTCTCCCACCCCCTCTCTGGTGTATGTGGAGATCTACACCTGCTTTGCAGCATGTATATTTTAAGTGATGCTCATGATCAGCTGATGGACTCTGCATGAATTGCAACCCTCCCCTAGCTGATTGCATGTGAAACAGCTGTGGTAAGTTTTCCATAGCCAATTGCATGGAAACACACTCCAATATCTTGAAACATCATGGTGGTATTGGCCCTTTTCAAAAACTGTGAGCAGGAACTAGATCTGTCATGTAGCAAAGAGCATCTCAGATGGATTGGGGTTTACCTCTAACAACATACACTGTGGAAACAGTGCAACAAACAGGAGAGCGATGTGCCTGACCTGACTACAGACTGTAAGTGCTGCTATACTGCATTTGTAGTAATGATGGTTTAACAGTGTTTGTGTGGATATGGCTGTCGTACATGACTCAATACCTGCCATGTCAGTTCCATGTTTATGAGGAATCCCCATCTGCAGGGTCATCTGCAGCCTGGGCAGTGTTGTGTTCTTGATTTCATGTGTCAACCATGGAGCATCTAGCTGTGGACTGCAGAAGGTAGTGTGAGGACTGTAGTCTGTAGATGGTGAAAGCCGTGATAATCACTGACGTCATATCCCTCATAGGACATATGTTGCAACAAACCCTGTAACAACAGTAAATGTATGTGGTTATCACAGCAACATGTCAATATTGGCACTGTGTATGTGCTTCCAGCCATATATCTGTCATCCTTTGTACATATGTCATTCATGAAGTGGTGTATATGTGCTGTACACCATAATTTGTGTCATCATATCTGAGAACATGCCAGTGATATATCCGACTGCTATACATGTTATGTACAGCAGGAGTTATATTTCATAGCATTACCTGGAAATTCTGTGGATGTTTGTACAGTACTGAGGGCTGTGTACCTATGGTGAATGTTGACAGTGTGTGTATGTATGTACCTTAACCTGTGTACAGACTGTGGTAGATGTCATTGTTCTAGTTCCCCTCCTATCATGTTACATGCTGCTCCGCTGTATGGTACTGTATTGGCGTACATGTTTGTAGGGCCATACACACACATGCCTCATACCACAGACAGCCATCAAACCAAACTGTGTAGCAAGCCAGTATATGTAGGGACAATCTGTGAGTGGCACATATGAGGATGGTGTCAAACAGATTGTCCATATACTGTGGCTGTGGCTGTGTTTACACTGATCGTGGTTATGCACTTTCACACACGTGTATCGTACCCTGTGCTGTGACATGCCTGTAGAGCCTGGTATATATGCAAGTACATGTGCATTCCCCCATAGGAGATGTAGGCCGGTGTTGTGCCAGTCTGCCTGCAGCCTGTACAGTGCATTGTTACATGCCTAGCAGCTTAGTGTATTTACCCAGTGGGATGTCATGGCAGATACTTGCCAGATGTACCACTGCCGGGCCTCCCTTAACAGTCATGTATGTCAGACAGGGCAGTGGGATGCAGTGCAGATGTATGTCAATATCTTTTGGGTAGTATGTGGCCTTGGCACCCCTGTACCAGTGTTCATAATGTGTCAGGTCAGACAGGGGTGTGTGAATGCATAACCTATAGTGGGCATTATATACCAGTCGTTATGTGTCATACCCATCTACATGGCCATCTACAATCATATTGTCAGGCATGGTACACATGTGTAGCACTAAGAGCTTATGTGTATACCTCTGGACTGTACAGCGTGTGTCAGACTTTCCACATATATTGGCCAATATCTCTGCTGCAGTCCACAGCAGCATTACGTGCTAGCAGCAGTACTGTACAATGATGTCCTTAGGATGTCTGTCCGTAGCCAATGGCACACATGTTATAAGCAGATGTCACCTCCCACACACACCATGTCTGTGAAGACAATCCCAATGACAGTAGCAATACTCTACTAGTATACCTGCTTTACATACCTGACATCCCCTTCAACTACAACATTGGGATCATATGGGCTGGGGTTGGGCTACACTTCATGTCCAGGACATATGGTGGAAATATATGTACATATTCTTATCCAGATAGCAAGATATACATGATTAGGCATGTATACTACTCCCAATTGACACTGTCATGGCAACCACCTACTATAAATCCCCACATCATGTGTGCGTGGTCACTTTACATTTCCTGTGTGATGGACATCCATCCTGTGTGTGGGCAGCAGTGCTACCGACAGCAGGTAGCAATACCCCTTACAGGAGAACTGGTACACTCAGGGTAGCCACACATTTGTACGAGGATCAGGAACTACAGACAGACTGTGAGTAGAGTTGTGTTATTCTTTGTATAGTACTGGTGTTACAGGGTGTGAGTGTACATACTAGTTTACCTTGGAATGTAGTCTGTCTGCATAGCACACAACTGTGGGCCTATCCTCATGCTGGCCAGAGCTATGCCTATCATGTCTTGCCTGACCACCACAAAGGTCCTGTGTCAGATATTACACTGGCAGTTTGTGTGTTGAGTGTCATCTGTACATGGCTACATCCATGTCTATTTCTAACCTCAATTCCTTGACTAAGGCTATGTTACAGACTATCCTGTAAAAGCAGCACCTTGCTTAGTGTATGGCAACGGTTGTCCAAATATGTGCCTGTATTCCAGCCTCTGACCATCACCTACATACCAAGCTTTGCACATATGTCATGCTGTCGGTGGTTGTTCTGTAGTGGGCTGTGAGTATATCACACTGCCATTGCTGCCATCAGTCCAATGCTGCTGAATCCCTCACACATACAGTGGGGTTGGGGCCATATATGTGTGGGCGTCACCTACAAAATACATGTATGCCCTTATGCACTCCAAAGGCCACTGTATGTAACAGTGGTATATGGCCCTGTATTATTGAGTCTAGGGGGGGCACCATAAATGATTTAGGCTGCTACAAAATGTTGGGGTGTCAGGGCTGAGCTGCCTTAAGGTATCTGGATGTACAGTACCATATACTTCACCTGTATATACATTACTGACATAGATCTGGTTAATGCATGACTACTGCCCCCTGCCATACAAACAGTTCTGTTTGTTGGTGTGCTTGTGATGGTGTCAGTTATGCCATGTTATGTAGCAGTTATAACCCATGTGGTCAAATTACATCTTTACCACCTACTGAGTTTGTACAGTGTGTAGATACAGGCTGATGAACTATACACCTGCATTACATACTGTTGATTGTTTGGTATCCTGTAGCCCAGTTTGTCTTCCCTATTGTACAATGTGAATGGATTGGCCTGGACAGCAACAGTTGTGAACCTTTCCAGACTATTGTATTACTGTAACTGGTTCACATGGCATGGCATATAAAACTGTAATAGTACACAATTTATGGTTTCCATGTCTGCAGACCTGTGGGTGGTGTTTTTCCTATGATCTCTCTGTGGGTATATGTTGCAGGCAACAATTGTCATTTGTATGGGTGGACCATACAGTGTCCAGTCATTCAGGGGTTAACTGTGCACTCCTTCTACTTATGTATCTTACTGTACATATAACTGCGTGTATGTGTAGTCATATGTATATCTATTTATATGTGTGTGTGTGTGTGTGTGTGTGTCTATATATATATATATATATATATATATATTTATGTGTATTTATATTTATATATATATATATATATATATATATATATATATATATATATATATATATATATAAAAATATGTATACCTGTATCTGCATATCTGTATCTGTTTATCTGTATCCTGGGGATGTTGATGGCTTCCACATATTACATCATGGGAGCCAGACTGCACTGCATAATATGTTACCAATACCAGCCTGACTTCATACAGGTGAGATGTAGTACTGGTAACATCGCAGCCTATATTGTCTCAGGTTCTGGTTATGGGATCTGCAACACTTGGTAGTGTATTGCAGGCTGGACATGTTTGGCTGGGCAGGATGCCTATTTGTACAAGATGTATAGTGTGTGGGGCCTCTCAATCCTATTAATGGTGCATGCGGACATATGTGTCGTTTGTCAATCTGCCATTGCTATCTACAGATGTATGGCCATATATACCTGTATATATATATATATATATATATATATATATATATATATATATATATATATATATCCGCTAACATATATATAACTATGTCCGTATATACCTACATAGATATATATCTGCGTACATATATGTAACTTGCTTTGTATAAGTAGACGCATATATGTGTCGATGTAGGCATTTCCATGTATATATGTTCAGATATATTGATATATATGTATATAGTTTCAGAAATATATATATATCTACATATATATACATATATATATATATATGTATATATATATATATATATATATATATATATATATATGTTGTATCTGTTTAGATTTTTATATATGTACACAGGCATACATCTAGATGTTGGTATACATTCTCTGTACTGTTGGATGACTGGACTGGATGATAGGTTTCTGAAAACATCAGATGTATTTGTATCTGGCGTGGTCCATCACCTTCTCTGTGGTGTGCAGTGCCCTGGTTTTGAGGCCGGCAGAAGCTGTGTGTTTTGTTTCTGGGCAGAACACGGCCCGTTGGATACAGTGTGATGAAGGCACGTTTGAGCAGTTGTACGTTGGTTTGTGTGGGGGTAAGCTACACAGGTTGAGCTATATAGAAGCTAACTTAATGTATGACACTGTAACCGGAAGGTCTGTGTTTTGCCCAGCAATAAAGTAAACAGAGTCGGCAAGGCTCAAACCAGGACCCAATGCACCACAAACAACATGAAATACCACTAAGCCATGACAGATATACATACGTTTAATGGCTTCAGAAACATGTCATCCAACGCAATCATTCAACAATACAGTACATGTACTTTAACATCTAGATGTATCTGGCGTAGGCGTTTTTTAGTAGCAATACTCTACTAGTATACCTGCTTTACATACCTGACATCCCCTTCAACTACAACATTGGGATCATATGGGCTGGGGTTGGCTTACTCATGTCCAGGACATATGGTGGAAATATATGTACATATTCTTATCCAGATAGCAAGATATACATGATTAGGCATGTATACTACTCCCAATTGACACTGTCATGGCAACCACCTACTATAAATCCCCACATCATGTGTGCGTGGTCACTTTACATTTCCTGTGTGATGGACATCCATCCTGTGTGTGGGCAGCAGTGCTACCGACAGCAGGTAGCAATACCCCTTACAGGAGAACTGGTACACTCAGGGTAGCCACACATTTGTACGAGGATCAGGAACTACAGACAGACTGTGAGTAGAGTTGTGTTATTCTTTGTATAGTACTGGTGTTACAGGGTGTGAGTGTACATACTAGTTTACCTTGGAATGTAGTCTGTCTGCATAGCACACAACTGTGGGCCTATCCTCATGCTGGCCAGAGCTATGCCTATCATGTCTTGCCTGACCACCACAAAGGTCCTGTGTCAGATATTACACTGGCAGTTTGTGTGTTGAGTGTCATCTGTACATGGCTACATCCATGTCTATTTCTAACCTCAATTCCTTGACTAAGGCTATGTTACAGACTATCCTGTAAAAGCAGCACCTTGCTTAGTGTATGGCAACGGTTGTCCAAATATGTGCCTGTATTCCAGCCTCTGACCATCACCTACATACCAAGCTTTGCACATATGTCATGCTGTCGGTGGTTGTTCTGTAGTGGGCTGTGAGTATATCACACTGCCATTGCTGCCATCAGTCCAATGCTGCTGAATCCTCACACATACAGTGGGGTTGGGGCCATATATGTGGGCGCCACCTACAAAATACATGTATGCCCTTATGCACTCCAAAGGCCACTGTATGTAACAGTGGTATATGGCCCTGTATTATTGAGTCTAGGGGGGGCACCATAAATGATTTAGGCTGCTACAAAATGTTGGGGTGTCAGGGCTGAGCTGCCTTAAGGTATCTGGATGTACAGTACCATATACTTCACCTGTATATACATTACTGACATAGATCTGGTTAATGCATGACTACTGCCCCGCCATACAAACAGTTCTGTTTGTTGGTGTGCTTGTGATGGTGTCAGTTATGCCATGTTATGTAGCAGTTATAACCCATGTGGTCAAATTACATCTTTACCACCACCTACTGAGTTTGTACAGTGTGTAGATACAGGCTGATGAACTATACACCTGCATTACATACTGTTGATTGTTTGGTATCCTGTAGCCCAGTTTGTCTTCCCTATTGTACAATGTGAATGGATTGGCCTGGACAGCAACAGTTGTGAACCTTTCCAGACTATTGTATTACTGTAACTGGTTCACATGGCATGGCATATAAAACTGTAATAGTACACAATTTATGGTTTCCATGTCTGCAGACCTGTGGGTGGTGTTTTTCCTATGATCTCTCTGTGGGTATATGTTGCAGGCAACAATTGTCATTTGTATGGGTGGACCATACAGTGTCCAGTCATTCAGGGGTTAACTGTGCACTCCTTCTACTTATGTATCTTACTGTACATATAACTGCGCGTGTATGTGTAGTCATATGTATATCTATTTATATGTGTGTGTGTGTGTGTGTGTGT
>NC_056732.1:189019328-189139328 GCF_019279795.1 Protopterus annectens
CTTGCACTATGGTGTTGGGACTATTGGTACTGAGGTAGGACTCTACTCAATGTTCTGGACATATGGTAAACTGATATGTGTGCACATATATCCAGATATCTATGTAGGTATATACACATATAAATATCCACATATATGGCCATATACATATTCACATACATATATGGGATATATATGTACATATATACATATAAATACCACCCATTTACATATACACAGCACTGACTTCAACAAGTGGCTAAGCGTCTGATGTCATTCAAAGGGGATCCTTTATCTGTCTGCCTGGGGCGACATGATGTACAAACCATGATGCTCTGGCAGACACGGACTGCACGTGTTGCCCCTGGGATTCAGGTTACTGGCTACAGCTCCTGGCACCCCCATAGTGCCTAATCTAGGCAAGGTTCAATGGGTAAAACCACCACTGCAACAGATCCAAGCATGCAAAATTGCTGGTAACGCGACAAAATGTTAGACGTCTAAACCTAAACAGTAACTCTCCTGAGCCACACATTCAAATGGGGAACATCAATATCTGTGCAGTACCTGGGACCTGGTGCAATGCTCCAGAGTGCACACCTGTAATACCTGCATACAACCCTTATCACATGTGTCGGGCAACAAACCAAGACCACAACACTACAGGTGGAGGAGTGTCCATATTCACCAAAGTCAGTCACACCTCCAAACTAGTGTCAAACACAATGCATCTGAGAATCAGCAGATGCAACTAACACTATGTAAGACTTCAATCCAAATTGTAGCTGCCTACTGATCCCTCTCCATGGTCCAAGGTTCTCACTACACTGTTATAAACATACTGGACAATATTAAGATACAATCAAACACCATAATACTAGGTGATTCCAAATACTCTGTCATTAACTGGGAAACTGCCTCATGTATCACCACCCCTTACCAATGGTTCCAGGAACCCATACATTCCAACCCCCTGGATCAACTAATCCATTGTCCAACCAGGGTCTCCAATATCCTAGACCTGGTCATTACCAACATGGGTGTCAGATGTCCCACACCAGTGGCCACCCCTCATAGGTCAGGTCTGACCATTAGGTAATCACCATTGACATCCACATCCCACCCCCACCCACCAGTAAGGATCCTCCCTGAATACCCTCTGCAAAGCCTATACCATACTACTCAAGTCAGACATGACAAATCTCATGAGACCCATGGATATGGGAGCTGAATGTGCAACTGGTGATTCCTACACTAAGGCACTGTGTGGGCACATCCACTCATGCATGCATTGCACCATCCCACATAGACCCATAGCACTGTCCTCCAAGCAAGGAAGCCAATCTTGTACTCCACTGTCATGAACAGTCTATGCAACAGAAGGAAGACACTTTTGCAGTTAACATTATAATCCCAAAATGGAAACTGCTCCATTAGCAGCCTCAGTAAGAAGCTGCTATCCCTCAAAATCCACCACAGCTTGCTACATAAATATAATTGCCATAGAGTGCAAAGACAACCACAAGGCATTCTATAGTTATGTCCAGGATCTATACCACAATGCTCAGAATTGCTCTGTGCTACAACAGATTGGCATTAAATATACTGATTCAAAGGCGTGTTCCCAATATCTGGGCAGAACTATTTAGTGCCACATTCAGCCTCCTTCACCCCCTAAAGGGCACATCTCAGTAAAAAAGGTTGCCAAATTCCAGTAATCATGGCCACAATGGTGGAATCCTCTCGATCCACTGCTAGGAATACAGCAGCCATGGGACCAGACGACATCCCGAGCTGTGTAGTACATGAACTACTACATAACCCTGCATCTCACCTAGGTGCCATGTGTAATTATAGCCTTACCTCAGGCGTCTATCCCACTGAGTGGTGCACAGCTACAATTATCACACTCCACAAGGGGGAATCCACCTTGGATCCTGGGAACTACCATTCCATCAGTCTGATGAGCCTGATCTGCAAGGGCATGGAATGCATTATCATGTAACTCATTAACAAAGACATTGGCAACCATTAAACACTGGACCTCACCCTGGTTGGGCTCGTGTAGGGCCGACCTTGTCACCTGACCCTGTTTGACTACTTTGATTCAATCTCCAGAGCTGTGGAGGAGGGTAAGGCGGTACACACAGCCTATCTGGACATCGCCAAGACCTTCAACCACATTGCCCAGTCTAGAGACATAGTTAAACATGCAAATCTGGCCATAAACGCCTGTGTCACTCAATGGGTTGCCAACTGACTTACTGACAGAACCCAGACTGTAAATGTAGCCATGTCCAATCCCTGCTCCAGACAATTGACTAACTGGAGTACATCAGGGTCGGTCCTGGCACAGCTCTTGTTTGGCATCTACTTCCCTGAAGTGCAGGCCAACACTATGGAACTCTGGCTAACAAAGTTCACAGATGACCATAAACTGGGAGCCATTATTGGATCCCCAAATGATGTGGATATTCTACAACATGGCTTTACAGAAACAGATGCTTGGTGCCAGAGCCATGGGCTCAAGCTTAATGGAAAGTAATGTATAGTTATCCCCTTTGGACATACCATGCACCCATGAAGTACCACATAGGTAGCAGTACACTAAACACCAACAGCGTGCTGACAGACATTGGAACACAGGTGGACAGTGCTCTCACCTTCATTAACCACATAGCCTCAACAGTAAGGAAATCCTCCTATGTGGCACACTTCATCACTGAGGGCTTTACATCCAGATAAAAGAGGGTAATTGTTCCACTGTACTCATCCCTCATTACACCCTGTATAGAGTATAACACCCCATTTGGTATGTACCTCGCAAGACAGCTGCGACTGCTAGGAAGGCAGTGGAAATACCTCACTATAAGAATTACAGGCATCAAACAGATGGCCTACGCTGATGGTCTAGACATCCTCCAGCTATACTCTGTGGCATACTGTCTACACAGAGGCTATGACAAAGCCTGGGAAATGACATCAGTAATTTGTGGATGTACTGCCATGTACAATACATGTGTCTATGTGCTCTCATTACTGTGGCAAAGGGGATTGAGTGTCATGTCTGGGACACACAAGTATATGAGGCCTGCACAGCACTGTTATCCATGTGAATGTGTGACATGCCAGGGTAGCAATCCGAGGTACATGCTGTCATACAGGCATGCAGTGTAACATGGCATTACTACTGTTGACAGTGCTGTCCCAGGGAAGGGTGCAGTGCTAGCAGGGTTCCTGTTATTTAATCGACCATCCTAAATGTTGAGTCTTGCAAGATCGAATGGGGAAGTTCGAAAAATAGAAATGTCATAGCCGCGGAAATTCGAATTCTTTCTTAGAGAAAGAATTTGGTTGGCTGTTTCCGAGGCTTCGACATTTTCTGTACTGTGGTGCGAATGTTTCAAATCGGGTTAAGGTAAGTGTGTGAGTGTGACGTACGTTGGGGTTAGGGTGCGGGTAAGGTAAGTGTGTGAAAGTGACGGACATTAGAGTTAGGGTGCAGGTAAGGTAAGTGTGCAAAAGTGACAGACATTAGGGTTAGGGTGCGGTTAAAGGTAAGTGTGCGATAGTGATGTATTTTAGGGTTAGGGCGCTGGTAAGGTAAGTGTGCGATAGTGATGAACTTTAGGGTTAGGGCGTGGGTAAGGTAAGTGTGCGATAGTGACAGACTTTAGGGTTAGGGCTTAGGTTAAGATTAGTGCATAGATAGCTGTGTATGTAAGGTGCAATGTAAGTTTATTAGGTGTCTGGTGTGCTTGTGTTGCATGTGTGTTTTTCAGAATAGCGATTTTTTTTCCCTGGGAAAAAAATTTGCTGTTCTGGGGTTTCATTGTTGTCATATTTCGAACTTCCAAATTCGAACATATGGTGTTCGAAATTTTAGAAGTTCGATTATATGACATAGACCCGTGCTAGTATTACTACAGACAAAAAGCACACCTGCGGGCATAGCTGCACTCTGAGGGCTCACTGTCATGTACCTGGTGTGTGGGCTGTGTCACCATATATACCCCTTACTGGATGATACTCAGACATGTAGAATGTAACTGCGGTGTACCGCCTGTACAGCGCATGTTAGTGAGGGCTTACAGCATGTAGTAATGGCATACTCATTGCTGTTAAACATCCATCTGTTGACACATTCATCCTACTGCATAGCTATTCTCCAAACTGGTGTTTGTCAGTCCCTCTACAGATGTGCAGATGGCAGATCTCCAGCTGGGATATGTAAAGACAACCTATGCTTGATTGACACCAACATGTGTGGCCAGATGTGTGCTACCTGTCAAATATAGCAGACATCACCCTGTATGGGCCACATGTCACCGGTACGTACACTGCACTACCACAGTCAACTGAACATGCTTGGGTACAGGTCTACATCACAGACACTAACCACGTGTTATATGACATGTTGCATACATGTCAACTGGATCACCTTGGTGGCCATGTGTAGAAGGCTCCCATAGGATTGGCTGATGCATGTCACTCTCACCCTGCCCATCACTAATGTGGTGTATGTTAATAGTTTGCCTGCTGGCACATGGCAGGTGGCATGATACCAATGTACACACACCCCCTACACATCCACTTCATCCATGGACAACAGCCAGGTACAGAGCTATGACCACCTGTAGCAATGCACCACAGTATTGTCATGTGTACATGTGCATTACTGAGGATAGCACTGTTTGTGTGTTAGTACACCTGTAGTTGGAAAGTCCATGACTGCCTTCAAAACTATCACCACTCCCATTGCCATAGTCAGATGTGGCTGCAGCTGTATTGGACACGACATGTAGCCTGTTACACTACTCTCCCTAACAGCTACATGGGCCTTGCAGTAGCAGCACAACAGTGTTGTACAAATGGGTCAGTAGGCATGGGAATCCCATTGCGGTTTGCCATGTGTGGGTATGTGTGCATGTCTGCATATCTGTATACCATTCTGAGGCCACATACTCCAATTACAATATACATTGCCACACAGTAGTACAAAAATTGTTGTTGTCACCCATAGGTGTAACATTGCAATGCAACACCCTACTAAGCCTGTGGAGTGTGCATTACATGCATATCCCTGTGGTACCACTGTTGTGATATGCAATGGGTTGTTTTGGTGTTGTGGGCAATTTCTGATAGTGGGTATGTCAGAGTAGAAAGATGGGTTCCAGTGTGTCTATAATATCCACTGGGGGATGTGGGTGCTGTGTACACTGTCATTACACAATGGTACACCCAGTATATGGCCCACGTACCACTCTCTGGTGGCAACTGTCACCATCACCCATACAGGTAAAAGATAACAGCATACAGCCCGTTTACACATGTGCTGTGTGCAACCTACCTGTAACACAGTGGACACACGGACTAGTTAGTTAGCAACAATACATGCAGGTCTCTAAGATGTGTGTCTGCCTGTTATGTATCAGTCAATGTGTATATGATGGTATGACACACTATCTATTCTCCATATACAAGCATTGAATCCCCCATTACCATATTGTACATGTCTGTGGATGTTCTGCATGTAACATGTGACCTGGCACACACCTCACCCTACAGATGGTGTCATGTATGTAATGAAAGCTGCACAGTTCAATAGCACTACATACCTAGGTCGTGGTCTAGACACAGTGTCGCCAAGTAAGGATGTGTATGTATGTGGATGGGTTGACATAAGGGTGCAAATTATACATGTACCAGCAGGCCACCGGTCAATGTTGCACAGGCAGTAACTGTTATGCATACCTGTGACATGTGTGCAACTGTACACCAGATATGTCAGAGCTATGCTGTCACCACAGTGACATACCCTTGTGGAATATGACTGCAGACCATCCCCCTGGATGACAGGGATGTGACACAGGTATCATCGTATGCACAGGGTGTGCTGCTGGTATGCCAGAGTTTGAGGGTGGTCCATACATGTGTCACTATGTGTGTGGGTGGAGGGTTTGGTTCTTTGATTGGGGCAAGGTGATGCGGTGTGTGTCAGTATGGGGTTGCCCGAGGTGAGGTTGAATAGTGTGTGGGTATGCATGTACACAATTCTGCCTTGTGGCTGCCCTATACGGGCGTTGTTGGACACCTGAAGACCATAACTGGCAAGGTGTTCAGTTCACTGCCTCTAGCTATGGACATGCTGACTGTGCCTGCCAGGGGTTCCATGAGCATGTGCAGGTACAGACCTTGAGGTGCTACTCTTCCCTGATGATGACAGATGTCTGCTGGAACCATGTCCCACCTGGGACTGGCCAGGGCCACGTGAATGAGGCCTGCTGTGGTGTGGAAAGCACCCCAGTGGTGTGCTGGGGCTGGTACTGCTACTACAGGAGTGGCTGGGTGTCCTGGCACATCCACATTGACCACCAGCTGCTGGTGTTTCTGGCCTATGTCCACGCAGCCGTCGCACCACTCCCACCACATGTTCAAGCACAGACAAAGCACAGTTGAGGAGGCCCACCATCTCACCCCACCATCTATCCATGACCTCGGTCTGTTCACGGAGGGCAACAGCAAGTTCACGGAGGTTGCCACTTACAGCTGAGAAAGCAGACCTCTGAAGCCTCAAGCCATGTCTGGTGTACATTTGCATATGTGCCTGTGCCTTCATTATGGCCTGAAACATGCTCCTGGTGATACCAGTTGTGATGCCTCTGCCAGGGGCATGATGACCTGTGGCCCTCCCACGAGCACCCCGGTACATCTACCAATGTGTTGCCCTGCCAGATATCTGGCTATGCCAACTGTTACCTGACAAAGTTGGCTTGGACACCACACCTTCCTGGTCACTGCCACCAACCGCCAACTGTCCCTCTGCTATGGCCACATGTGATGTGGTTTGTAGGGGCACTGTAACTTTGTGTGGGCCGGGGTTGGCTAGGAGGGTGATGACACATGTTGGCACAGTGTTGGCCAGTGACAACTCAACCTGTGCCTCAACTGTACCATCATCTTTATCGGTGTCTGTACAGACATCTACCTCAGTTTGCATGCAGAAGGGACCCTGACACATCTCGCCACCTGTGGGGGAAACAAATACACACTTTAAGACTTGTACAGCATTGCATAACAGTACACACACTCACACACACACTCACACATACTCACACGCACTCACACTGACAGTCCACCTTACTTCCTCCCTTTCCCTAGGTTTACAGACAGTTCCACATTCAGGTACATATGTTCCCCATCCTGCATGGCACTTGCTAACATCCACTCATTACTACTATCCATTAACATATCATTCCTTTCCATGCCTACACATGTAATCACAACACCTGACCTGTTACTCCATCACCTCCCTGACTTGGGTAAAGTAGGGTGTACATGGCCTCACTGCTGTCATCCCGTATTACCCTGTGTATGTCCAGTCACGGTGTACATGGCCCCTCTATGGTTGGGGCTGCTACATTCACTACATATGTCACACACCGGAGACTCATACTACAGTCTTGCTCAGTCCATGCCACATCTGCTGCACAAGCAACCCATCATGCAGACAACAGTAATACCTGGATGCACTCACTGATGTGCTCTGGTAATTCCCCATTGCATTTGTAGTGCTGCATATGTGGGTAGCCGGATATCTTTCTGCTGCTGGCAATATGATGTGTATACCTGGAATGTACTTTCCCTCCCAATGCATGTTCCATGCTACAGACCTTGTTATGCTATCAGCTGTCCTGTGTTCACATATCAGACAGGTTGTCCTGGTGTCTCATATGTCACTCCATGTACATGTACAGCACAATCCCAAGGAGAAGTACTGCCATATGATCAATCCCACTATCTCCTGTGCATACATGGACACCCACACAAACAGACACACATGTGCACACACATCTGACATGCATCGACCACAGTCCACTAGATTGCACTTACAGAAACAATCAACACACACACACACACACACACACACACACACACACACACACACACCACACTCTTACATGTGGGTTTGCACAACTTTTGTACACACGGTCCTCCTATTACCCTTCTGTCAGCATGCATTACATATGGTGCTCATCAGCATGCAGTTCAACTATAGTGACTTCACGCTAGCCATAGTATACATGTGTGTCATGCATGGACTGTGTTTGTAGGTGATGGTCCTTCCCCTTGTTAACACTGCACCCATGTACAAAGTGCTACTGTGGACGTGTTCTGCACCCTGCTTTGTACTGTGCACCATACCTCAGAGGTGTATAAACCATTGCTGCATATGTAGTACTGTGTTGCTTATGTCAGCTCCAATGCTTACAGCCACTATGTGTTATAGCAACTCATACCTAGGATGATATGTGAACAGATATCATTTGTGAATGCCTGATGTCTGCTTTACAGATCACAACATCAGTGGTGCATGTATGGCCAGTACAAGACTATTACGCTGACAACCAGCAGACCTTACCATGGCTGTGCGGGGTGCCCTACACATGTCCCAGACCTCTGCATGGTTGCAAGGTCTACTCATGTGCACATCCCTTGGAGTGCACACACTGCTGTCACAAGTTTTGTGGGGTCAGGGTTACATCTGCCATGTTTACTTAACCTGATTGTGTGCAGCTACAGCCATGGGGGTGTTGATTCACACATGTCCCTACTGTAGGCAGTGTGTCCTGCCATACTTCTCATCCCTGTGGACACATTGCACATTGACAGGGTATTAGTTATCTTGCAGGTGTCTGCTGTACCCTTTTGATGGGGGTGTTGTTTCACAAATGTCCCTACTGTAGGTCATGTGTCCTGCCATACTTCTCATCCCTGTGGACACATTGCACATTGACAGGATATTAGTTATCTTGCAGGTGTCTGTTGTACCCTTTTGATGGGGGTGTTGTTTCACAAATGTCCCTACTGTAGGTCATGTGTCCTGCCATACTTCTCATCCCTGTGGACACATTGCACATTGACAGGATGTTAGTTATCTTGCATGTGTCTGTTGTACCCTTTCAATACCCCAGCATGGTCTCTACTGTGATGCAGTGCATTTCACAGCAAAAAAACATGAACGTGTACACCATGCAGTATGAGTAGGTGTGTTACATGTGTGCATGGAATATCCCATAGCTATTACATGCCCAGTGTATTATCACGCATGAACATGAACCATACTCACTGGCTACAGTCTGCTGCTGTAGTGGTATCCTGGAGGGACCTACATAGGAGTGTGAGATAGTTGATGTCAGTGGCCACAGCTGTGGCATTCATTAAGGGTGAGTGCAGCATTACATTACATCAACAGTAGAATTCCACAATAATACAGCTTATGCACAACTATTTATTACTACTACACAGCAACAGACTATGTATATGACAACTCAGATTTGCATAATGTACCTGTACAAATGCAGATGCATACACAAGAGTGGTGTACTGATGTGCCCTGGGGCCTTACCTGCATGGTCCTCAGCTGGTGTGTTGGTGGCACCCACCTCCACAATGTGCCCCGCCAGGTGTTGTTGCTGCAGGCAGGCAGGTGCCACAAGAATGCTGAGAAGCTCCTCTACACGGGTGAGGGGTGGATGGGTGGGTTTTCCCCCTGTTGTGAGGTGGTACCCCCATATGACAGCTGCACACTGATGTACATGGCAAAGAAGGTCGGTGCAATGATGCCGGACCTGCTCACAGCTGCGGTTATGTAGTACAACATCATTGACCCTGTGGACTAGCTCATTCCACAGAGTGGTCCTCTCCTGCTGATCGTGGGCTGTCCAGCCAAACAGCTGTTCATAGTGCTGTACCAGATGGTCTATTATCACCTCAGTTTCGGCGGTGCTGTATGATGGCAGACATGTGTGCGCCATGTTCCCTGGAAGACATAAAGACGGAAAGAGGTCTGCGCCACTCATACAGCAGGGTTATCATAGTTCTTAATACATATCTTTGTCTCCCCCAACCATATCAGCTACAACAGACCGTTCACAGAATGCAATTGGTAGGTCGGCTTCTTATCTACCATTGGGACATATGTTGTATTGTACCAAGCTTTGCACTATGTGTTTGTAGCCATGCTCCCTGTGGGGACACTATCTTTGCTGGCCTGTTACAGACTATTTCACCTGCATGCCATTGTCAGTACCAATATATATATATATATATATATATATATATATATATATATATATATATATATATATATAATTATGTACATATAAGTGTAGATATATCTTCTAGGTTGTTGATATACCTATATCTATATGAGTGCCTGTGCATCTGTAGACATACACATCACATTCTGTATCACACAGATATTTATCTATATGTGGGGTGCATACAGACATCTGGTCTGCATTCTGTAACTGTCTTTCATTCACAGCTACACTGTTCTACCTTGCTGCAACACAAACAGGTGTCACATGTGAAGACAGACTAACATTAGGGTGGTATATATGGTGAGAGATTGCTGTTAAGCCTATTATACACCTATGGCATTTGTGCATGCTACATTGCACATTAATATGACTGTCCTGCAAGTGGTGTGCTCTGACACCCATGTGTCTATCATGACAGCCGTACTTCCACCACCAGCTATTGCCCACACTAACATAACACACATAGATATTATGGCTTACATCTTTGTCATTCATTGCTGATCTGCCCAATTGGCAGGTATGTCCCACTGCCTACAGGGACAGACAGTATTGCCCAGAGAAGTTGTCCAGCAGAACATCATTACAGGGACAACTACAGATGGCACATATCAAAAATTCAACATAATATATCCTGTTAATCTATAACACATACTACATTCGATTACATACATGCATGTTTTACATACCTTTTTTTCGACGGGTGTGACACCTTTCTATTTTGGGCTTTTAGTTATTTTTTTTTCAGTGTGTGTGTGTGTGTGGGTGTGTGTGGGTGTGTGTGTGTGTGTGTGTGTGTGTGTGTGTGTGTGTGTGTGTGTGTGTGTGTGTGTGTGTGTGTGTCTGTCTGTCTCTCTCTTCACTATTGCAATGGAGCTGGTTTGAATGGATTGCAGCATGGCTTTTGTAGATGATGCACATGATCAGCTGATGGTCTCTGCACCAATCAGTGTGCAACAGTTGCTAACTGCATGCAGCCTGCTGTGTAGTGATTCCGATAACCACTGTCATGGCAACCCAGTACTATAAATTGCTAACTCATGTGGGCGTTGTCCCTTAATCTTTTCTGTATGAAGGACATCCTTCCTGTATGTGGCAGCAGTATTATGGATGGCAGGTTGCAAAATCTCTTACAGCAGGACTTGCAGACACAGGCCAACTACACATTTGTAAGAGGTTCCACACCTACAGACAGAGTGAGTAGTGTTATGTGCATTGTATATTGCTGGTCTTGCAGTGTTTGCATGTACATAGTAGTTTAGGATGGAATGCAGTCTGTCTGCATAGCTCTGAACTGTGGGCCTATCCACATGATGGCCAGTGGATTGTCTGTTTGCTTTTGCCTGTGCACCACACAGGTCTTGTCCTAGATATATCCCTGGCAATCTGTCTGTTGCATGCTATCAGTACATGGCTACACCATTTGTGTTTCTGATGTCTTATTCCTGCATAAGGGTATGTTGCAACAAATCCTGTAACACCAGCAATTTCCAGGGTGTGTAACAGCAACATTGCAGGTATGGCCCTGTATTCCTGCCTCTGTCCTCCACATATATGGCAGGCTTTGTCTATCTGTGATACGGTTAGGTGTTGTTAGGTAATGGCCTATCATTATTTACTGCTAGCATTCCTGCTATCATCCCAATCATATTGTGGACTCTCACATTTGTTGGTCAGGGTCCATACATGTGACAGATACATTGACATTACCACAAGTAATAAATGTTCCCCTAGGGCTTGACTTCAGGGTGTAATTGGAGGCTGCTGAACAACATCTGTTATTGCTGATTGTTACTTATCTTGAAGGCAAATCCTTTGTCTACTTTTGTACAAATTGAAGGGCTTGGCCTGTCTGCGCTGTCTGCATCTACTGTTTTGTGTGGTCCTTGCATTCATCACTGATTAAATATTTCAAATTCTATGTGCTCTAAGTAATGGCATACATTACTGTATAGTAGACAAATAAAGGTTGTCTGTGTATACAAGCCTGTGTCGTGTCATGTCCTTTGAATTGTGAGTGGGTATATGTGTAATGTAAGTATTCTCTTTGTGAGAATGGTTGGCACAATACACATGTCACAGGTACCAGTTACAGGGCTTGTGGCTGAGGGATATACTTTGCATCCAGTACGTCCACACTACTTCTACATATGTATGACTACTAATACCGTTTGTCTGTGTATATGTGTATGTACCTATGTATCTCATATATCATATATATGTATATATATGTGTGTGTGTGTATATATATATATATATATATATATATATATATATATATATATATACCTGAACATAATTGTCAATGTACAGATGTGTGTGCATATCTGTACCATTGTAATGTGTACCCCTTCCACACTGTACATTCCCTATGGTGGAATGACTTTTCTGCATGATATGCTACAGATATTGCCCTGACATGTACATGTGAATTGGATTACTGTTGGAGCATTGTATCTGTGTTGTTGTGGGTCCAGAAGTCAAGTGCTGCATGTGCTGGATATTGGAATGCACAGCATATCTGTTAGGGCTGGGGGGGGGGGGGTTACATAGCACTAATTACCAGGTGTCCCTCATTTTTCCCCACCCCCATTAACTGTGATATATGTATATCTGTATAATTATGTATGTGAAACCTCATATATAGAGAGAGAGACAGAGATGGACACTGATATAGATATAGATATGTGTATGTATATATATATATATATATATATATATATATATATATATATATATGTGTGTGTGTATATAAATATGTGTGTGTGTGTGTGTGTGTGTGTGTGTGTGTGTGTATATATATATATATATATATATATATATATATATATATATATATATATATATATATATATATATATATATATATATATCCACACACTGAACATATTTATCTATGTACAATTGCTGTTATATGATTATTTGTGAGTCATACATACACACACACATATATATATATATATATATATATATATATATATATATATATATATATATATATATATATATATATATTTCCTTGCCCATGAACTTGGTTATTTGGTGATCATCAGCAGCAACTGCAACTGTTTTGCTTAGTCTAGCTAGCTTTCTCGTATCAGCCCGGCATATGCCTCTAAGGCTGATATCGAGATAAAAATCAATAATAATAAAGATAAAATCAATAATAATATAAATAAAAATAAAAATAAAAATTAATTTTATTTAACCAGTTTTGATATCTGTGCGTGTTTACAAATTCAGGGCCAGTATTCAGGCCGAGTAGGCTGCATTACAAATTGTTAGGATTTTAGTAGATAGTTATTGTCTGTTGTTTAGGAGTAGAATTATTTGTGTATTGTAGGCTGTATGATATGGGGCTTGGTCTTGCGGTAGGAGTAGGTGAGGCTAGGCACTTTTTGAATTAGCCTGTAGTTTTTGGCCAGGTATATATCTAATTTTATATAATTAATTTTATATAAACATATATATTTTTTAGATATGTTTTATGTCCTTTTAGATCTTTGTTATATATATATGTTTATAGTAGGTGTCGTTGATTCTGCAATGTTTTTATGAAAAGACTTTGTGATTTTGTAGGCCTGTTGAAATGAATTATAGTGGTGGTGTCACTTTTAGTTAATATGTGATTTAATGATAGCAGGAAACACGCCTCCTAAAGTCATTGTCATTGGCTGAAGAGCAGGATATCTTGTATTTAAACTTCCTGCTCTCAGTTTTTTACTGTTTGTCTGATGAAGCGGCAGTTACATGCCGTGAAAGCGCTTACAATAAACTGTGGATTTACTACTTGACCGAATGGTTTTTTGAACATTATTTCGATTGCAAGACTAGAACAACTTTGAACACTTGTTCCTTGGCACAGCAGAATTGTTTTTTCGTTGATTTAGTGCGTGGTTCTGTGAGTATTTGCACTACAATTCTATAAGACTATCAGCTTTTGGCGTTTCCTTCTTAGGAATACGTAGAGACATTTCTTTTGATAGTGCGAAGATCTACAGTACGTACGTTTTGGCTTCTTCTAACCTGGGCTATTGGTTTATTTGCATATATATATATATATATATATATATATATATATATATATATATATATATATATATATATACATATAGCTGTCTCTTTGTCTACATTTACAAATATATATCTGTCCATATGTCTTTGCATGTTCGGCTTATATGTTTGGCCTGTACCTCATTCTCTTAGCAATTGACATGGATGATCTTAGGATTGAAGTCAGTTACTCGTGCTGACACCTTTGTGTTTCAGATTTTCATCTCCTTCAAAATATGTGTTCTAGTACATATGACTGTGTAACTAGCAAAGTTTTAAGTGTATTGGAGCAGTATTTTCAGAAATCCCTATTTGTAACCCACATTTTGGCACACTTTGTCTGGAATTCTTTAATTAAGAGGTTGTGTGGTATGATATTACTACATTTCCTGTGCTGTTGACTGATTGTGCTGGCTGATATGTTTGTGAAAATAAGAGGGTTGTGTACATCTGCCATGACTTACTAGTAAATCACTTTGTGTAGGGTCCTGGGTTCACGACTTGCAGAGGCTGTATATTTTGTTGCTGGGCAGACCATCGACCCTTGGATACAGAGTGATTAAGGGACATTTGAGCAGTTGTACGCAGGTGTGCGCGGGTTTGCGTGGAGCTAAGCAATGCTAACCTCCGGGTGCATTTTCTTACACTCAGTTAGCTTCTACTTTGCTGAATCTGCATAGGCAATGCTTACCCCCATGCAAACACACTTATACATGCTTACTACTGCTTATCTATTCTTACTACTGCTTATTTGTGCTTACACCTGCGTACTAGTGCCTTATTCATTATGGCACTGACACATCACATGTGCATTTAATGCAGTATTCCTGTTCAAATTTAAATGTTATTTAATGGGTTATACAGCAAAACGATGTTCATATAAAGATTTCACATGGAAAATAGAATGTGCTGCAGTGGGACTCGAACTGGAAATGTGTGTCATTAGGCGGATGCTCTGCCCACTACACTATTGCTGTTCTGCTTCATTTGCATATTTCTACCATAATGTCATAACCATGTTCCCTTCCACAGGTCCCCGAGCTCTACCTACACAGCATCCATCCATTATCCAGTTGCTAGCCCTGCCATACCACAACTCCACACATTTCCTTCTCTGCACGTCTCGATACTTTCCCAATATACTGTCTCGACCCAAGCATCTGCAGGCTCTTCATCTGTTTAGTCCATGTGCGTACGAGCCTTCCCTTGATCCTCCTCTGATATTGGTGGAGACATTGATGTGACCGACGACTTTTGGTTCGTCCTGCCATGGACGGACCTGTTGTGTCAAGAGTAGACTTAGCTGATCTACACTGTTTCTCCCACTGGTAGCATCCTACCAGGGTTTTGAGAAACAGTGGTTTGCTCACACACCTGGCCAGCCTCATCTCCGAGGTCGAGGAACCAAAGCCCCGGATGTGACATTCTGTGCATGAAGCATGCACACATGTCCCCCCCCCCCGGTGTGCATCATTTTTCATTATTCTCTTTGGTATTATTCAAGACTACTGTTCTCACAGTATGATTGGACAGGCACTGTTTTTTGATGCACATAGACTGGTCGTAATACTGAGATTGAGCAATGTACACATATTTTCTGGTATTAATCTACACACTTACATACATTTCCTATACTGTTGGATTACTGTGCTGGATGATATGTTTGTGATCACAGCAAGTTAATATGTATCTGCCATGACTTATTGGAACTCACGTAAACTATAGTGTGCAGGGTCGAGGAGATTGCAACCTGGTAGTGCAGATTATTTTATTAATGGCCACAACAACAGCTGTTGGCTACAGAGTGACTAAGGCACTGTAGAGCAATTGTAGCGGGTATGCGCTGGTTTGCACAAGGCTTAGCATTGCTGATCTCCGGTTGCGGCGTCTTACACTGAGTTAGCTTCTACATTGCTTAACCAGTGTGGTAATTGCTTACCGCCACCCAAACAGGCTTACACCTGCTTGCTCCCACATACCGCTATGCTACTTCATGTATTTAGTTTACATTTGTCGACTGGGACAATTCAACTGGATGCTTGTCCATTCTCAGAGGTAGCCCAGGGAGTGGAGCTCCATAGTGACCCCAGCTACTAATTCCAATTAATATTGAGGTGTTCACATTCATTGAGAGTAACAGACATAACATAGCTACGTACCACATTCTTCATGCTTAGTTTACATTAATATGTCAGCATTAGAAATGCTTAGGTCAGGTTTACATGTCAGGTATGACTGCTGACAAAGGTCAATTTAAGGTGAAGTTGGATTCCAGTTTAACAGTTCTGGATAGGTTACACGCAGGTATTCGGGGTAGGTTTAGTTATTCCATACCTGTGTGGTACAGTAGAGGAGAAAAGTGAAGGTGTAGGTAGGTAGGTAGAGGGGGTGACATTGTAACTGTATAGTAGCCTGTTGGAATAATTGGATGGGGAGCAATAGGGAAGGTTTGTCAGATGTTGGGATTTGTATGTGATACAGAACAAGAGGTGTCAGTTTCACTAGTTGATGTAGGCTTATAGAGTGTAAGTTGGGGGGGGGGGGATTTCACAAGGTGGTGAGCCTGTACTGCTCCAAGTGTGCTTGTGGTGTTTCTTCATGTGTTATTTATATGTATCCTGTGGGACAGCTGAGGTAATACATGTGGGTAGGGGGTTCCAGATTCTGCCAATATAGTTGGAGAAAAGAGTGTCACCTACATGTAACTTTAAACATTAATAGAAATGGAACAGGGGTTGATAAGTAAGTGGTGTTCATGGTGCACAAAAGGGGAGAGATAGTAGGGGAATTATCCAGGGATGTGCAGGAAGGCTTAAGGTAATGTTCACAGCTGGCCATGTCTTCTACAGCAACAGCTGTGCATATACACTGCATTTGGAGTTTGCATTGGACACTCACACCCCTGGGTTGGGGTGAGGACTACAATAATAACTCGTGATGCCTATTAGATTGGCTTACATGCCTACAGTGGGGTGTTGCAACCATGAGTTCTTTGGTGTTATGTAGTGGGTTTTGCAACAACACATATGGTTATACTGTACTTTGCCATGTAAAATGGACTATGCTGCAGTGGGGCAGGTACCAAGAATGGCTGCTTGTTAGGCAACAGCTTTGCCCAATTCGCACTATTGCTTACATCCCCAGGGCTGTCCGTATAGAACCGCCCCAGCCAGCAGCTGCATGCCTCGGCTCATAATTGCATAACCATAGTTCCCCCACCCGCGCCTCCCCTACAGCATTCATCCTTACTGTGGGTGCAAGTTGCGTCTAACCACACCACTACACACTGTCCTCTCTCCATGTCTCGAGACCCATCACGTATGTTGTCTCGACCCCTGGGTCATCATGCTTGCCCAACCTTGTAGTCCATGTACATACATGGCCTGCCTTGATAAATCATTACAGGGACTGATTCTGATCATCATCAATTTTTGGGGTGTCCCGCAAGGGATGCTCCTGTCTCTGTTGCAAGATTAGACTTGGCGGGTCCACAGTGAACCACCCACTGGTTGTGTCCTGCCTATTATTTGGGGAGCAGTGGATTGTTGACTTTGTTTTTGTGTTTGTTTGTATGTTTCACCTGTCTGTCTGGGGGGGAATGCTACGTGTTACACATTTGTTGATTGGTCCCCTCACCCCCATTGGCACGGCCTGTGAACATTTGTCATTCCTACATGTTATATCATATCATAGCTATATATCTGTGTATATATACGAACACACACACACACACACACACAAATTTATATATACATATATATATATATATATATATATATATATATATATATATATCTATATATATATATATATATATATATATATATATATATATATATATATATATATATATATATATATATATATATATATCTATATATATGTGTGTATATATATATATATATATATATATATATATATATATCTGACGATATGTGGCTGTATGGGTGTCTGCATATGTATATATCTATATGTGGGTATTTATATATATGTCTGTCTATGTATGTATACATTTGTACTACCGAGAGGGTAAGGTATATATCTATTTAGTTATGGGTATATTTACACACACACATATCTCTTTATATTTAGCTACATATCCTGTAATGTAGACTGGTATTGCTGGATACTGTGTTTCGTGTGCATAACGGCCAACCTTGGTGTGCCACGTATGCTTTGTGATACCTACAACTAAATCCATTAGTGTAATCTAAGTCACAAGTGAAATCTATAGTGGGTTGGGGAGAGGGGAATGTGATGTCAACATGTGAAACATAACAGAGGACTACTTTAAATCTCTATTTAAATGAAACATGTACAATACAATGTGCTTGGTAGTGTATTGCAGGACAGATGTGCTTGGCTGGGGGGGGTATGCCAATTCGTATGAGACTTATATTGTTTGGGGCCTCTCAGCCCCATTAACAATGCATATGGACATATATGTTTCTGTTGATCTACCATTGCTATCTACAAATGTCTGGCCGTATATACCTCTATGGGTATATATATTTGCTTACATATTTCTAACTATGTCTGTAAATACCTATGAAGACATATATATCTGCGTACATATCTGTAACTTGCTGTGTATATTTGAACATATAGGTGTTGAGATATATGTGTAGACGTCGACATATGCATGCATATATGTTCATATGTTTGTATATATATGTATATATTCCTGATATTTCTATATATCTATGTATATATATGTGACTACATCTATAGGTATGTTGTATCCATTTAGATAGTAATATATTTGCACACACGTGTCTATCTAGATGTAAGTATACATTCTCTGTACTGTTGCATGACTCTCCTGGAGTTATGCTTCTGTCAACATCTGATTTATGCATATCTGGCATGGCTTAGTGGTAAATCATTTTTTGTATGGTGTGCATGGTCCTGGGTTCCAGCCTTACAGACGCTGTTTATTTTGTTGCTGGGCAGAACACCTGCCATTGGATACGGTGTGATTAAGGCACTTTAAAGTTGTTGTAAGTGGGTTCGCGTGGAGGTGAGCACTGCTAACTTCCGGTCACAGTTTCTTACACCCAGTTAGCTTCTCCTTTGCTTAATCTGTGTTGGCAGTGCTTACCTCCATGCAAACACACTTTTACATGCTTACTAGGGCTTACATAAGCTTACTACTGCTTGTCTATGTTTACACCTGCTTTCTGCTGCCTTATTCATTATCATACTGACTCTTCACATGTGCATTTCCTGCAGTAATCCAGTTCATAAAAATGTATGTTATTTAGTGACTTTTGCAATACAAATATCGCTTATACCATGCTTTGCCGTGTAAAATAGACTGTACTCCGCTGGGACTTGAACTGGGAATGCCTGCTCATTAGGCGAACACTCTGCCCACTACACTATTGCTGTGATGCTTCATTTGCATATATCATCCTTGATATCCTCTTCAGCCTTCTATGCTGCTTTCACCATGGCTGAGCAATGGGCACAACCACGCACCTACAGTTAGCTGTACTCGGAGCTTGGTGGCACCAATACAAGGGTTTCTTCTTATGATTTTTATGTCCTGTTGCTGTTGTACACATGGGGACAGTTGGTGGGGATTTCTGGACACCTATGAGCGGTATCGCCTATTTATTTCCACTTTCCGCTGTTCAACATTCCAGGGGCATGTTTATTCTGAGAGCTCTGCTCTCAGACATGCCCCCTGCACTCGTACACACTCCGTGTAAGCCTGGGGCTTGGGCAGCACGCCTTCATTACTATGCTGATGCGCTGCCATCCTGTTTCTAAGCGGCCACTTCCGTGCAGGACTAGACTAGTCCTGCATGGTAGATTAGTAAATCTGGGGGAATGACATTCACAGACACACACACACACTCACACACACACACACACACACACACACACACACACACACACACACACACACACACACACACACACACACACACGTATGCACAAGCTGCTTCATTTGTTCAGCAGCACAAGAAAGGACTGCAATCTGTCATGGGACACAGCCTTCCAGCAATGAGAGCCTATTTTACACCCTATCCTTATCCCTTGATGGAGGACATGTGACTTCTGTCACTGTGACAGCAACTATTCTTTCTCTCTCTCTCCCTATGTAAATGCGTGCTTCAGTTCACCTGCAGTAAGGGTTAATGCTAGGCAGCTTGGTGTATAAATGTCCATAACTGGGTCAATCTTACATCACCATCACTCCTCCTAGGGATAGTGGCATTGTACTGGCCATGCTGCAACCTCATCTCATGATAGGAACTCATTTCTTTCTCAAGCTATTTCTAACAGGTAACTAAGCTAATAATTGAACTTAGGACTCAAAGGCATTGTCTGGTCTGTATTACTCTAAGTCAACCAAGCTGGTCTATTCAACTTTTAACATTTTTGGGTGCCCTTGGGATATCATTTTACCAGCATGAGCCCCACTGCCCTACATGGAGGCTTCCAGCTTGTCTTATACCCCCACCAGACTTGCTACAATATTGATGAGAACAATTATGGATCCTAAGGCCATCCAGGGGCCTCATCCATCTCCACCTCCATTCAGAGGGGGTCTGTAAATGTCTTAGCCACTTCTCTGCCCTGCATAACTTCTAGGTTGACTCCCCTATTCAAACCACCCACACCTTAAAAGGGAGCATCACCAGTGAACACCTTCCCATCCAGGATGGGCATGTCCATCACTTCCTGCCACTCTGCACCCAGAGATGCTAACCAAACTCAGGTTGACTGGGCTGCAGTTCAGTCTTTATCCCTGCAAAGTGGTTCTCAACAGTCATCCTTTAATCTCCATTCCCAGGTCCATACCCATCATTTGTTAACTACAAGTTGCTTCTCTTTACTCACCCTTTTCTAACTTGATATATCAAAATCATTATTTTCATCTCTTATGTCTTCCTTTAACTTGAAAAAAGTTTTCACAAATTGAAGGAATTTTATTTTAGACTGAAATATGTCTACATATTTGATGATCTTATTGTTTAGTTTATGTTTTTTCATGATGTACTGTAATTGTGAAAGTTTTCTCCCTTGGTAAACATATCATAATCAGAATCAGAAATACTTTATTGATCCTGCAGGAAATTACTTATGTCACAACTGCACAGACAAACACATATGTTACATAATAAGATATGACAGATACTATACTCACCTATCCTATCCTACTTATATAACAACAATGCCTGACATAGGCACACTGTTGACTATAGCCTATGTATTTGATGAGTTTAATACCACATATAGTAATGACATGAAAGGAGGAGCCTTTATTGCTAACTATCACTCATATGGGGTATTGCATATTATGATATTTTAGTTATTGCATAGTGCACAAAGGATAATTGCATTGATGATTAATATAGCTCTGACAAAAGAGAGATAAAAGAGAGATAAAAACGACTGGGAAAAAACAACAACAGCAAAAAAAAAAAAAACATGGGTAAGAGTTTAACATTGCACTGTTGTCTTCTTCATAGTGCGGGTGGTGCTAAGATGGTCGGAGGTGTTATAGAGTCTGATGGCTGTGGGCAGGAAGGATTTCCTGTGATGTTCAGTGAAGCACTTTATACTCATAAGTCTGCTAAAGAAACTTTTCTGTCCAGCCACCACACTGCTGAGTGGGTGGTAAATATTTTCCATGATGGACTTTAGTCACATTAATGCTCTTCTCCCAGCCATGGTTTTGAGGTGCCCAGTTCTTCTCCAACTACTGAGATAGTCTTTGTTACCAATTTGTTGAGTCTTTTTGCCTCAGCCTTCTTTATACTAATACCCCAGCATTTCACCCCAAAGAAAATAGCAATGGCCGATACAGTCTTATAGAACAACCACACCATAGTGTTGCCGACTCCAAAGGATCTGAGTTTTTGCTGTAAGTGCAGCCTCCTCTGACCCTTTTTATATACCACCTATGATTTTTTGGACCAGTCCTGCTACGGTGGGAGTGTGAGCAGTTTTTGTTTGTGCCATGAGTTCCAGATGTGATTGGGTACCTTCCTTCCTTGTGTTGAACAGTAAAGACTGCGGGTGGGGGGCAGACAAGGTATGCATTTTGCTGTCTAGGAGGGCATCTTCCCTTTGCAAGTGGGGACCACATTGCATGTTTGTCCAGTGTGTGTTATCAAACCTATTAAAGAACATATTAAACTCATTGGTTCTCTCTTTACTCCCCTCCATCACATGACTGCCAGACTTATAGCCAGTAATGGTCTTCACTCCCCTCCATACTTTTTTCCTGTTGCTCTGATGCATTTTTTGTTCTGTTTTCCTCCTGTACCTGTCCTTCTCCTCCTAAATCTTCTCAGCCAGCTGTTTGTGTGCCCTTGTCACTGTGCCGCTGTCTCCAGACCTGAATGATCTCTTTTTCTCATTCAGGAGGGCTTTGATATCCTTGATGATCCATGGCTTGTTGATTAGGAAACAGGGTACATATTTTAAGGGTACAGTGGTTTCTACACAGAAGCTGATGTACTCAGTGACGCAGTCAGTGAGGCTAATGATGTCTTCCCCATAAGGCTCACTGAGTACATCCCAGTCCATGGTCTGAAAGCAGTCCTGAAGAGTTGTGCTGGCTTCCCTCATCCACTTCCTCACCTTTCTGATGGTGGCTGGCTGCCTCTTACCAGTGGCACATAGATGGGAAGAAAGTGCACCAGGTTGTGGTCTGATCTCATGAGCAGGGGGGGGGGGGTGGATATGCAGCTGTATGCTTCTTTAACATTCACATACATTAGGTTCAGTCTTCTGTTCTCCCTGGTGAGGCAGTTGACAAACTGGGAAAAAGTACTGAGCATTCTGTTTAGGGAGATATGTAAATAAATATTAATAAATAAAAAAAATATTTTGGCACCAGAAAATCTATATTGCATGCTATTATCAATATGCTGGATCATGCTGAAATGTCATACAAGTAACACACCATTGTTTCTGAATCTGACCAAAAGGATTCTGAAGGCCACTTGTTTGCTTTTATTTAAAGAATTATTTGTTATTCAAAGTTTTTCCTCTACAAGAAATATTTTTCTTCCCTCCATAATAAATATATGCATTTATATACATGAAGCCCAACTTGCTTTTTCCCCTTGGATGGCATTTATATGTCTATCACTTCATTAGTGCATCTTATTGCTCATATCCTGGGTTTCAGAAAGTGCTATTGGTCGTGATAATCCCTCACTCACAATTTCCTTCTACCAGTAGTCATTTCCAGTTCAAACACAGTCCCTCTAATGTGATTCTAAACAGCCTGTGTAATCACCACAATGATACAACTCCTTGGCTGAGCTACATGCTACTGAGACATCTACTGAGACATCCTGGAGTAGCAATCTATACTAATTAGCCATGTGTTCTCCCCTGGAAATGCCTCTGGTAAGGTATTTGTGCATCTGTGTGATTTAGAGACTTGCTTGACTGCATAAGTTAGCTTGGCCAGTAATATCAGATTAGAGATAAGTGTTGGGGTGTTTAGCTGACAGGTAGTGATCAAGTGTATGGATAAGTCTGTGTGTGTGTGTGTGTGTGTGTGTGTGTGTGTGTGTGTGTGTGTGTGTGTGTGTGTGTGAGTGTCTGTGTATGGTTACTCCCTTTTTAATTTCTCCAAATCTTTTTGGTTTCTAATACCATGACAGAAATGGACCCATTCCTAAGTCAAGGCACGATTAAAGTTCATGAAATTACTATTGCTTCACTCATGGATGTCAGCCAAAAGTGCTCTTCGCAGCACCCCCCCCCCCCCCAATGTGCCCAGTAATGACTCCTTCTGCAATTTGTATGGAGTTACATGTATTTGTAGAATATCTAAATTTGATTGTTGACTGTTTTTTTATAAGACCTGTTGCTCCTACTACTATTGGAACTATATTTGCATCTTTTGTTCACATTGCTCTTGTTTCTGCTTGCAAGTCCTGATATTTTATGACTGTGTCTCTCTGTACACAGGACACTGTAGTCACTGGGTATAGTGATTTCAATGATCAATGCTACTTTTGTCTTCTTTTCTTGGACCACTATATACATTTTTTTTAGCATCTATCTAACTGTTGACAATACATGATCCCATGTGATATAGACATCATTTTTCTTAGGTGCTTTGTGGCTCATGTTTCCAGTGTTTTCAGCCACTTCAATACCATAATGTTTGCACAATCCCCAGTGCAGCAGTCTCGTCACATTATTATGCCTTTCGTATACAGTTCTTCTGCCATGAGTATGTCGCAACCAGCAACAAGGTATGCAACTGTTTCCAAATCTGTTTTACAAAACCTACATTTGTCTGTTCCTCCCACATATTCAATGGACTTTGTAAACCAGCAAGTACATAGACCACTATCTTGTGCTGCCAATATTTACCTTTCATCTCTTGGTTTGAATTCGTTTCTCCTTAACCTTTCCTGTGTTCGTTCCTGATCAATATGAGGTTCTTCCAGAAGTTTTCTATACTTGCAACTATATTTATGCATTTTCCACATTTCTTGCTTTCTCATCTGGTCCTTCACCTTATATTTTTTCGTTTGTTTTTCAGTAAATTCAGTTGCTGCCTGGTTTTTATCCACTTGTGGTTTGATTTCCATTCTTGATAACCTAAGCAGGGAAGTCGTCTTCGATTTATTCTCCTCATGTTTCAAAACTTTCATTACATTTGGGTCTTGCGAGGTCAGCAGGTATGTGAGGAGTCCCACAACTGCATATCTGTACATGTAATCAATTTCAAGGATGCTCATCCCTCCTTTGGAAGGGGGAATATATAATCAAGGTATGCACTGATTTTTATAAATCATTTGGTGAGTATGAAGCATCCTTCATGTTTTCCTATCTAATTTATCCAACATGTTTTGGGGCCAGTCAATTACTCCAAAACTGTAAGTTAGGAAAGGAAGAGCACATTGGTTTACAACTTGGATTTTGTTCCTAGATTTCAATGCTGTTTTCAGATTAATTTAAGTTTTCTAAAGTACTCCTTACTAAGTTTTATTTGCATTTATTCATAGGTTCATACTAGGCTATCTGCCCTAGGGCATTTATAAGCCTAGCTAGAGTGTGTTTGGCTTTCGCCACCCATTTTAAATTAATTTTGTTATGCCCTTTTTCGAGGTTAGTATACTGTGCCTCTGTCTAACAGTGACACAGAAGTGATACCCGGGGAAAACCTACTATCTCCCATCCACTCATCAAGATTCCTGTTGAAGAGAGTCAATGAGGGACTCTGCCTAACCTGGACTGGGATTTTATTCCAGAGTGAAGGGAGCCTCTGGGTTATGAATCTGTCCCTCCAGCATGTCCTATTTATTTCAGTGCTGAGGTTCAAGTCTCTCGAGCGCGTAGCTCGATGGGATTTGGATTTTCTGAGGTGCAGCATGTCCATTAATTCTGGGTTGGACATGGCTTTATACATCAGGCACAGATCGCCTCTGAGCAGGTGGTATGCCACTGAGTAAAGATGGAGTTTCTTTAACTGGGCAGCATATGGCATCTGTTTGAGCCCTTTGATCCTCTTGGTGAGGTACTTTTGGGGTCTTTCCAGTTGCTGCAGGTGTCTGGTTAGGTACATCCCAAAAGGGGCATTGTACTCAATTATGGGCCTGATGAGGGATGAGTAAAGAGGCACGATGACCTCCCCTGATCTAGATGTGAATCCCTTCACGATTAGGTGGGCTATATAAAATGTTTTTCTAACCACTTTGGCCACGTGGTTGTCAAATGAGAGATTGCTATCAACTTGGGTCCCCAGGTCCCTAATTACTTCTTCTGTACTTAATGGATTACCACCTATGTGGTAATTTGTGGGCACTTTGTTTTTGCCAAAGGGGATGACTATACACTTTTTGGCGTTTAGCTTGAGGCCATGGCTCTGGCACCAGTTGTCTGTTTCTATGAGGCCCTTTTGGAGGATGCTTGTGTCAGCTGGAGAGTCTATTATGGAGCCCAGTTTGCAGTCATCTGTGAACTTGGACAGCGACAGTCCTTCCATGTTAGCCTGTACCTCCAAGAAATATATACCGAACAAGAGATGTCCCAGGACTTGGCCTTGTGGGACGCCACTTGTAACTGGTTTGGAGTCTGACATGGCTCCAGCAATTCTAACCACGTGGATTCTGTCCTTGAGCCAGTTTGCAACCCATCTAGTGACATAGGGGTTTATATTTAAGCTGGTGAGCTTATCTATAATGCCTGAGTGGGGTATTGTATCGAAGGCTTTTGCAATTTCCAGGTAGGCTGTGTGGACCACATTCCCCTCGTCAATGGCCTTGGTGACTGTTTCAAAAAAATCGACCAGGTTTAAGAGGCAGGATCTGCCCTTAACAAAGCCGAACTGGGTAGGATCCAGTGTCTGTAGGTCCCCAATATCTTTATTTATGAGGTCCATGATGATCCTTTCCATAGCTTTGCAGACCAAGCTAGTCAAGCTTATGTGACGATAGTTTCCAGGATCCATTGAGGCACCACCTTTGTGGAGAGGGACCACTGTTGCTGTACACCACTCTTTGGGTACATATCCTGTAGTAAGGCTGAGATTGAACAGTAGTTTTATGTTTGGGTTTAGTTCTTCTTGGAGTTCATGTAGGACACAGCCTGGAACACCGTCTGGTCTCATTGATGCTGTGTTTTTTGCTTTGGAGAGGGGGGCTCTTACCTGAGCATCTGAGATGTCAGGGGGGCAGCACTCTGCTGGGATAGATATTTGTCCTTTTTTGTGGGGTAGGGGGGGAGAAGTTTGCATTGAACCTGTCAGCTAGGATGTTGGCAATGTCTGTGGGTTCGGTGTATTTTTTGTCTTTTTGGACTAATTCTGAGCATATCTGGGAAATCCCACCCAGGTTCCTAACATAACTAAAGAAAGCCTTGTGATTATCCTTAGTGTCCTGTGCAAGTTTTCTCTCAAAGCTGGCCTTAGACGATTTTATGAGTGCCCGTAGTTTTTTGCTAATACTGATCAGAGATGCCTTCCCTTTTTGGGATTTTGCTCTATCATGTAGTAGCTTCCTCCTTCTATTGTATAGTTTGTTTATGGCTGGGGTCCACCAGACAGGACGCCTAACTTTTGAGGATTGGGTCTTGGTTTTATTTGGGATTGCATGATCCATGCATTCCTGAAGGTGTTCATAGAATGTGTTTATAAAGGATTCTGCGGTCTGGGCCGTATTTTCCACAGGCCCGGGGGCTTTGAAGGATTCCACCTCAGTTTTGAGGAGTGTGAAATTTGCTTTAGAGTAGTTTTTCACTGTGGTTTTGTGGGCAGGGGCTGGGGTTGGGATGTGAATATCTAGTGAGATTAGTTTATGGTCTGATCTTACCAGTGAGGGATACACTTCTGGTCTGGAGCATAGAGTCCCCATGTTGGTGATGATCAGGTCCAGTATGTTTTCCCCTCTTGTGGAAGTGGCAACAAGTTGTTCCATAGCATTTGAGTTTATAAATTCTAGGAACCTTTGGGCTAGGTTGTTGGAGCTAGAGTAATGCTCCCAGTCTATATTAGGGTAGTTGAAGTCACCCAATATAATGGTGTTTGGAGAGACCTTCATATTTTCCAGTTTTCTCAGGAAGGCTGAGTGGGGTTCCTGGGCTTGGGAGGGTGGTCTGTAGTAGGCTATAAACTGGAAGGCAGTTTTACCCACTGTTAGTTGCACATGGATTGTCTCTGATGCTTTGTGCTGTGCCACCAACCTGGAGGTGTGGTTATCTTTGACGAATATTGATACTCCCCCTCCTTTTGTGGTTCGGTCCAAGTTTTGGCAGCCAAAAAACATGGTATGAGGTATAACCTGGTAGTGCTGGGGTACTCTCGGGAGCCTTGAACCAGGTTTCTGTTACTGCACAGATATCGATGTTCTCCATGCTAAGGAGAGTTTCGAGTGCATGCATCTTGAGGTTTAGACTTCTGGCGTTGAGTAGCATTACTCTTAGTTTCTTATCCCTTGTGATACCTATGGGGGTGGGTTTGTCTTTTGAGCCTTACCTAAAAAAGGCACTATGGGGTTGCTTGTGTCAGCTGGAGAGTCTATTATGGAGCCCTGTTTGCAGTCATCTGCGAACTTGGACAGCCACAGTCCTTCCATGTTAGCCTGTACCTCCGAAAAAAAAATACCGAACAAGAGAGGTCCCAGGACTGGGCCTTGTGGGATGCCACTTCTAACTGGTTTGGAGTCTGACATGACTCCAGCAATTCTAACCACATGGATTCTGTCCTTGAGCCAGTTTGCAACCCATCTAGTGACATAGAAGTTTATATTTAAGCTGGTGAGCTTATCTATAATGCCCGAGTGGGGTATTGAATCAAAGGCTTTTGCAAGGTCCAGGTAGGCTGTGTGGACCACATTCCCCTCGTCAATGGCCTTGTTGACTGTTTCAAAGAAATTGACCAGGTTTAAGAGGCAGGATCTGCCCTAAACAAAGCCGAACTGGGTAGGATCCAGTGTCTGTAGGTCCCCAATATCTTTATTTATGAGGTCCATGATGATCCTTTCCATAGCTTTGCAGACCAAGCTAGTCAAGCTTATGTGGCGATAGTTTCCAGGATCCATTGAGGCACCACCTTTGTGGAGAGGGACCACTGTTGCTGTACACCACTCTTTGGGTACATATCCTGTAGTAAGGCTGAGACTGAACAGTAGTTTTATGTTTGGGTTTAGTTCTTCTTGGAGTTCATGTAGGACGCAGCCTGGGATACCGTTTGGTCCCATTGATGCTGTGTTTTTTGCTTTGCAGAGGGGGGCTCTTACCTGAGCATCTGAGATGTCAGGGGGGCAGCACTCTGCTGGGATAGATATTTGTCCTTTTTTGTGGGGAAGGGGGGGAGAAGTTTGCTTTGAACCTGTCAGCTAGGATGTTGGCAATGTCTGTGGGTTCGGTGTATTTTTTGTCTTTTTGGACTAATTCTGAGCATATCTGGGAAATCCCACCCAGGCTCCTAACATAACTAAAGAAAGCCTTGTGATTATCCTTAGTGTCCTGTGCAATTTTTCTCTCGAAGCTGGCCTTAGACGATTTTATGAGTGCCCGTAGTTTTTTGCTAATACTGATCAAAGATGCCTTCCCTTTTTGGGATTTTGCTCTATCATGTAGTAGCTTCCTCCTTCTATTGTATAGTTTGTTTATGGCTGGGGTCCACCAGACAGGATGCCTAACTTTGGAGGATTGGGTCTTGGTTTTATCTGGGATTGCATGATCCATGCATTCCTGAAGTTGTTCATAGAATGCGTTTATAAAGGATTCTGCGGTCTGGGCCGTATTTTCCACAGGCCCGGGGGCTTTGAAGGATTCCACCTCGGTTTTGAGGAGTGTGAAATTTGCTTTAGAGAAGTTTTTCACTGTTGTTTTCTGGGCAGGGGCTGGGGTCGGGATGTGAATATCTAGTGAGATTAGTTTATGGTCTGATCTTACCAGTGAGGGATACGCTTCTGGTCTGGAGCATAGAGTCCCCATGTTGGTGATGATCAGGTCCAGTATGTTTTCCCCTCTTGTGGGAGTGGCAACAAGTTGTTCCATAGCATTTGAGTTTATAAATTCTAGGAACCTTTGGGCTAGGGTGTTGGAGCTAGAGTAATGCTCCCAGTCTATGTTAGGGTAGTTAAAGTCACTCAATATAATGGTGTTTGGAGAGACCTTCATATTTTCCAGTGTTCTCAGGAAGGCTGAGTTGGGTTCCTGGGCTTGGGAGGGTGGTCTGTAGCAGGGTATAAACTGGAAGGCAGTTTTACCCACTGTTAGTTGCACATGGATAGTCTCTTATGCTTCGTGCTGTGCCACCAACCTGGAGGTGTGGTTATCTTTGATGAATATTGATACTCCCTCTCCTTTTGTGGTTCGGTCCAAGTTTTGGGGACAAAAAACATGGTATGAGGTATAACCTGGTAGTGCTGGGCTGCTCTCGGGAGCCTTGAACCAGGTTTCTGTTACTGCACAGATATCGATGTTCTCCATGCTAAGGAGAGTTTTGAGTGCATGCATCTTGAGGTTTAGACTTCTGGTGTTGAGTAGCATTACTCTTAGTTTCTTATCCCTTGTGATACCTATGGAGGTGGGTTTGTCTTTTGAGCCTTGCCTAAAAAAGGCACTATAGGGGTGGCAAGAGCCTTTGCCAATATCCAAAAGCCCAGGGGTGACAGGTGTAAGCCGTCCCTAGTGAAGCATCGTGGCTTGTCGAGCATGTCATCCCAGGCTGACAGGCATTGGATCCCCTTTGAATGACACCAATACTTAAGCCAATTGTTGAAATTGATCACCTTGTCTTCATATTGTGGCATCATTCTTGGTGAGAGTAAGATGCTACTCAAGGTCAGGGTCATACCGGCCTGGGCTACATGCTCAGAGAGCTCCTCTATGTCTCTTTTCATGTAGTCCAGGGAGGTACATCTCAGGTCATTCACACCAGCATGGACAATGACTGAGTCATATTTGTACTTGCCTTGGAGTGACCTGAGTGCTTGTGTTATGTGATGGATCCTAGCGCCCGACAGGCAGCTCACAGTGACCTTCTCCTTGTTCAGCCTGGTGAGCCGGACGTCAGTGTGCCTGATGATAGAGTCACCAACTACAAGTGTATCAGGTGTGTTGTTTAGCCTTAAGGGCTGTGACTGTTCGGCACACTGGCTTTGTGAGCTATGTGTTGCACGTGTTTTGTTTTGGGGTAGCGGTTGCTTGGGTGTCTGCTTTGGAGGTCTCTGCTGCTTAGGCAGATTTTTATTTAGAGCCTCCGAGTATGTTTTTGTGTGTTTATGTGTTTGGTTTGCTGTCATGGTAAGTCTATGTGAGACTGGAATTGTAGTGAGTGTGGTTTTCTTTTCCTCCTGACTGGTTACGCCAGTACTGAGTTGAGAGAGCTTAGCCTCCCGTTTGGCTATATGGTTGCATCTCTCACATGTGTTGGAATTTGCTGGGAGGAGGAGATGGTTGTCTGTATACATGAGGCAGTTGTAACATTGCCTCAAGATTCCCAGATTCAACAGCTGGACCAGAGAGGAGATTGACAACTGACCTTTGGACATGCTAGAATAGTACTGGGAATTCCTTTATAATTGAAAAAAGGGCCAATGGGGAACAAAGGACTCAAGGGGAGTTTGTGAGCGTGTAGTGCTTTTAATTTTTTAGTGCTGACTTATATAATTGTTTTAGTGAGCAAGTGCCAGGCTTTAGAGTGGGAATAGGGTGTTTATTATGAGAACTAAATCAGTTCTAAGGGAAAATGTGAAGAGCAGACTTTGTGGAGCCAAGAATGGTTTAAACCCAATTAAGCGGCGCTGCCCGATGGTGTGCTATGCGCAAAATCATGCAAAGCTGCGCTAAAGCGAGTTTTATACAGGGGGGATTGAAAGAGCTAAAAATTGGCCCGAAATGGCCAATAGACTACCAGATTCTTGTGCTGGGAACACTCCTCCAGGGATAGATAGGCTGCTCCAAGCTCCCAACTGCCACTGGTGAACAAAGAAGCCTCCCTTTATCCAAGAAAGGAAATGGGCAACACAGGAACTTTCCAAAAGTCCAGAATACAGCAAAGCCTGTATTTGGACTACTCTAGGTCAGGAAAGATGGGAAACAAGGATAATTTTTTTTCTCTTTTGCAACAAACCGCAGAAAAATGCAATACTGATGTTTTATTGTGAATCATTCAATTCTAAAATATTTATACACTCTCTCTTGTTCATGTTCTTTTATTTCACATTCTCGTCACAAACTGATGTTTTCTTGGTGCTGCAGTTTTCCTACTTTAAAGGTTGTTTTTGCACATTTATCAAGACCAAATGACATTCTTATATCACCTGAAAAAATTTTGACAGCTTGAAGTTGTACTTTTAGTTCCTCATCTGATGAGCTATACAGTTTCAAATCATTGACAAAAAGAAGATGAGAAGTTTTTTACACTTTGTTGTTTTCTAGGAGCAAAATTATAGCCATGGCCTAAGCTGCTAAGTAGACAGCTTAATGGGTTAAGGACAAGGCAGAACAGCAGAATATTTCCATTTGAATTTTTAACCCTGAAATAATAATCAAGTCCTTATCATGGCTTAATTTTAAAATGGTTTGCCACTGTTTCATGGTTACTGTAATATAGTTGATCAGTGTATTGTGTGCGTTATACATTTTAAGCACTTTTATCATGAATGTGGGATACTATCAAATGCTTTTTTGTAGTCAGTCCATGTCATATTTAAATTCTTTCCCTTTTTACAGTCCTCCATCATGACTTTATTTAACACCAAGTGATCCTTTGTTCCTTATGACTTTATTTTATTGCGCTTTTGTTCTATTGCCATAATTGAGTTTTCTTCTAAATGACTATAGACTCTGTTGGCATCAGTTCCAGTGTATAGTTTATATGTAGTCAGAAAGCGAGTTATTGGTCTATAATTTTTAGTGTAGCTTGCAGGCTCACTCTTAAGTAGAGACATTGTTTTTCCTGTTGCTAGCCAGGTTGGTGTCTGCTCAGTGTGCGCATATAAATAGTTCTTACTCATGGTAAATCTTTCCTCAAAATTTCTTTTTTATTTTTCAAATACATTTGAATGAATTCCACAGTATTTATACATAACATCTTAAATAACTATGTATACTATTTGCATTAACCTGACACTATAACACATCTTAATCTATACAGTTACTTTATAAGTATAGTCAATCCATTATTAGAGTATCTGATCAATTATTGTATAGTGTCAGTCAACAATAAGACTTTTCCTCAAGGATTGTTGATAAATGGCTTTGGATAAATTCTTGGTTCTTTAATTTTCATTTCCAATAATGGTGTGGTCTTCAGTAGGCTGTAGAGGTCTTCCAAAGTTGGTATTGTGTTTACTGTCCATCTTCTTGTTATACACTTCCTTGAAATCGCAAGTATAGTCCATACTAGATACATGTTTGACCTATTCAAATGAGGATCATCGTTCACATTTAATAATACAAGAGCTTTAGTTAAATAAAATGATTAATTAAAGCTTGTACAAAGTTATTGATACCATTTCAAAATGGCTTAATTTTAACACAATCAAAGAAAATGTGGTTCCATTCTGCATTGTGTACTTGCTCACATCTCTAACATATTCCTTTTATGGAAGAACTAATTTTACTGATTCTATCTGGGGTTAAGAATGCTCTGTGCAGGCATTTCCAATTAAAAACTTTCCAGTATTGTATAAAGGATGTATATTTTATCAATAATAAGATATTTATTTTAATATCCTCAGTTAACTGTATTGAGTGTCCTTTTGTTATATATTTCCAATATGAAGTTTTGGGCGAGTTTTATAGTTTATCAATATTTTATAAAATTTTGAAATACTGTTTACCATGTCAAAGTCACTATATATGATTTCATATATGTATTTCATAAGTTTAGATATTTCTTTAAATGAAGAATTGTTAATTATTCTACTTAAATCTTGCAAATATGACAGAATACTCTGTAAAGCTAGCCAGTCCTGTTGTGGAATTTTGATTGTTGTTTTTTCTTACTTGCATATCTAAAACGTTTAGTTCTTTGATACATTGGATCTAACAAACAAATCTTTTCTGTTCCAAGGAATTAATATTTTTTTCTATAGATTTTATGTAAAATGTTCTTTGTGACTATAAATGGTGTTAAAAGATCAAACCAGATTTTTAAATCTATATTTAAATTAATAATTTTCCTAAATAAGTCAATGTAATAATTAATCATACAAGTTTAGTGGTTTTAGTTATGTTATATTGCATACTAATACATAATATGCGCCATGGCAAATTCTTTTTATCTGTTATTTGAATTTTTTTTGTAAATCAAATTCATTTATTGATATTACAGTTAAAAATTCTTTCCAATTTGCAGAGTAATTTGAACTTATCCAATCTGAGATTGTTTTAGATATTGATGCTTGTATATATGTATCTATATCAGGAAAGTTTAATCCTCCCTATTTCAATGGTTTGATATGATGTATTAAATATATTCACCAGTATTCATGAAGCTTGCGCCAGGTGCAGGCATTGCATTGTCGTTCCAACACCAAATATGGCCGATGAGTGATCCAGGTACTAGCTGTTCCCACGTGCACTACCTGCATACGCTACATCCGTACAGCTCCCGGGCCCTATATGCTAATTACCCCATGTGCAGCAGTGTAGCATGCAAATGAAGGTATGTAGTGATCCAGGAAGTGGTGCAGGCATAGTATAAGCATGCAACGGTTTACATTTTTGCAAACATAAAATCAGGGCCATGACAACCGACCAAACACATGTATTATATTGTTAATATATGCCAATGGCTAAATATATAGCCATTGGCATTAAAACAAATGTACAAAATATAAAAATAATATTTCATTTTTTTGCACTATCGTGAAGTTTAAGCGCAGGGCAGCGGAGCGCAAATGGGATTGCAAGAAAAATAAAAAAATAAAGACTAAAACTGCAATGTAACACATATCATGATTTCCCAATAATAGTCAATGGCAGGTATGCTACACCACACCATGGTGCAAGGATTGCTAAGGGGCTGTGACAGTGTTATGCGCAGTAGCTAGGAATTAGTAGGCAATGCCATACAAATGAGAGGAGTAATAGTGAATCACAGATTCCCTGCTGGTGTAAGGATGCACCTCACAGTGTAGCATTATAACACTGAGGTGTGCCCTTGAGATAAAGATGACATCAAGAGAGGGGGTGTGTCACCTTTGCCGTAAGCACATTGGAGCATTGCTAATCCAGTTTGCCCGTAGCTAAGCAAAGCTTCAGGATAGGGGTGTGTTGAACTGGCTATAGCTTTGCTTAGCTGAGAGTACACAAGGTAACTGAGTATGCATGTGAACGGAGATGAAAACATGCTTAAACTCGGTAAATGGGTTTGCGCAGCGCACACTGGAGCTGAAACAGGAAGGATATAGGATAAAATATGGAAATGCTGCAGAAGGGAAATTGGAGTACAAATGATTAATTAACACCTAGGAACCTACAGTGGGACATTGACAACAGCTAACAAGGCTGCAAGCATCTACCTGCAGAACAGGAAAGGGAGGGGCTGTACTGCAAAGAAAACAGTAGTGTCACAGCAGAACAAAGTAGATTTGCATTATATCAGCTACAAGACCCCATTTTGCAAGACATGACTGGGTAGGGAAAGTACAAAACAAGAAAGATGGCAGGTGGAGGCATGCCTAATAATGGGAGGGGATCCTGATATAAACGTGAATTAAAGGGCAACAGATTAATCATGGCAGGCAAGCATAACTCCACACTAAAGGCCCCACACTTGCAGTATTCACTGTAAAACCCATAATTAAGATACCCTGCAGCTAGAATTGCTCATACACACCCAATGACATCAGCAGCATCCACAGCACAATAGAATAAAGAGTGAAAGCACCTCACAAACACTTGTGTATTCCCATGCACTCTGCACCATTGGTGTATACAGTTGGGAAACTTTTAATATGTGCATGATAGGGGCTGCCATAGCTTTGATCCACCAGCATGTGTTGGAGACTGAAGGTGGTGTGAAGGATGATGCTCACAACCACCTTCATCACCAGAGGAGGAGAAGAGTGTTCTGACCCAGGATAACCTACCAGGGGCTACATGATTTGGAATCAGTAGAGCATTACAGGGTGGACAGGGACACCCTACAGCAAAGTGTGGAGGTGTGCCGGCCATGCCTCAGAGCCAGAACAAACAGAGGGGAACCCATCACAGCAGATACGAAGGTATGTGTAAGCCTGAGAGTACTAGCTACAGGTACCTTTCAAAGGCCAACTGGGGATATAATGGGGATCTCACAGGCATCAGCATCCAGGGTACTACACCAGTTCCTGGATGCCATGTTAACACATGCCAATGAGTACATATACTTCCCCCGAATGCAGGAGGAGTTGGCCAGCAATATGCGTCTCTTTCACTGTGTGGCAGAATACCCAGAGGTACTGGGTGCAATAGACTGCACGCACATACACCGGTGAGCAGGGTAGGCACTATATAAACTGCAAGGGATACCCCTCCATAAACTGCCAGGTCATGTGCAATGCCCAGGGCATTATCATGGATGTGTGTGCTGGCAGCCCTGGAAGCTATCTCGACTCCCACATCTGGCATGCCTCACAGCTGTATCAGGTATTTGCTGTGGGGACATCCCATATGGCCACCTGGTGGCTATGCACTGGAACCATGGATGATGACTCCCATCAGAAATGTACACAGACCCATGCAAGAACACCATAATGAGGCACACGCACAAACCAGAATCATCATAGAGCGTGTGTTTGGGATGCTTAAATCACAGTTCTGTTGCTTGGACATATCTGGTGGAGCCTTGCAGTACTCTCCAGGCATGTGTGCCCACATCTTCATAGTATGTGCCATGCTACACAATATGATCCTGCAGAAACAGCTGCAGCAGGGACAGAATGGTGAAGGCCCTCACAGCCCAACACCATTGCTAAGGGCCCCAGAGGCACAGAGGTACTCAGACCATGAACACCCTGAGCCAGCACCAGAAGGCAGACGAAGACGTGCCCAGTATGCCCATGTTTTGACAAGGAGGGACCGTATAGCACACACACTAACAGTGTAAGCACCTAGGGACTGACACCTTTCTTCACCTGCATACACAGTCAAAATGGATGGCACACACACAAGACTACCTGTAAATTGTCATGTATAGGCAGTCTACTGTGTGCATCCAACATAGGCAGCCCTCAACTATTGCACACACAACTGCTATTGGCACAAGGTAAGTCAACACCTGAACAGTAAATTAAGCTATCAGCATGTGTTGATACTGTATGTATAGGTTCATAGGTAGGTACTTGGCTAACTGCCTGAGGGCATTCATAAGTCTAGCCAAAATGTGTCAGCTTTAGCCACCCCATTGAATAATTAACTGTCCTTCTGTGGAGCAGAGCCAATGGCGGGATCCCTGGGGTGTATCTACTGTTCACCATCCACTCTTCAAGGTTTCTCTTGTGGCTCTATATAATGTAATTAGGGATGTAGTTCCAAAGCATGGGGAGTTTCTGTGACAGGAATCTGTCCCTCCAGTATCTTCTAGTCATTGTTGTGGCAAGGTTTAACTCACTACAGCGTGTAGCTCACTGTGACATGGATTCCCATAGGTGGAGCATATTCATTGAGTTGGACATGGCTTTGTTGGCCAGCAGAGATCATCTCTGAGTAAACGAGATGCCACTGAGTAAAGCAGGAGTTTACTCAGTCTGGCTGCATAGGACATATGTTTAAGGCCAGTTATCCTCTTGGCGAGGTATATTCATGGACCTTCCAGCTGTCGGAAGTGTCTTCTGAGGTACATCCCAAATGGGTTATTATACTCTATGATGGGATTGATGAGTGATGAGTAAAGGGGCACTATATCTTCAGTATATCTTGATGTGAACACTTTAGTAATCAGATAGCCTACATAGAAGGATGTCCTAACTACTTTGGAGATATGATTGTCAAAGGAGAGATCACTATCTACCTTAGACCCCAGATACCCTACTACCTCATCTGTATTAAAGTGGCTGCCACTTATGTGTTAATATGTGGGTGTTTAGTTTATCCAAAATGGAATGACCATAGAGTTTGTGGCACTTAGCTGGAGGCCATGACTTTGATACCCTGTGTCGGTCTCTGTGAGGCCCCTTGAAGGATGTCTGTGTCAGCTGGACTGTCAATTATGGCTCCTAGTTTGCAGTCATTGCCAAATATGGTCTGCCATAGTTCACCTGTGTTTGCCTGTACCTCTGAGAAGTATATGCCAAACAGTAGGGGTCCCAGGGCTGAGTCCTGTGGGACACTAGTTGTGACTGGTTAAGAGTTGGACCTGGAGGCTGCTAGTCTTACCATGTGGGTTCTGTGCGTAAGCCTACTGGCAAGCCATCCTGTGATGTATGGGTTTATGTACAGGCTGGTGAGGTTATCAATTATACCTGAATAGGGAATGATGTCAAAAGCATTGGCGAGGTCCAGGTAGTATGTGTGAACCACCTCTTCCCTCATATAATGTCTTGGTGACTGTCTGTAAGATGTCAAACAGGTTCAGTAGGCATGATCTGCACTCAGCCAAGGTGACCTGGGTTGGGTCAAGTGTTTGGAGGTTACTAATGTCTTTGTCAATGAGTGCCATGAGGATGCACTCCATAGCTTTGCAGACCAGGCTAGTCAGGCTTATGGGGTGGTAGTTAACATGGTCATTTGTGTTTCCACCTTGGTAGAGTGGAATAACCATTGCTATGTGCCATTGTATGGGCATGTAGCCTGTGTAGAGGCTGAGGTTGAAAAGCTTAATTAGGTGGGGGTTAGTTTGTCTTGTAGTGTTTGCAAGATGCAGTCTGGGACACCATCTGCCTCCATTGATGCTGTGTTTTGCCATTTGAGAGGGCCATTTCCACCTGTGTGTCTTTGATGTCTGGGATACTGTACTTTCTGGGTATTGTTGTGGGCTCTTTAGGGGGTCAAGTTTGCACTGAATGTATCTGCAAGGATGCTGGTGATGTCAGTACGGTCAGTATATTTTGTGCTATATTGCACTGGTACAGTGCAAATCTGTGTGCTACCACTTAGATCCTTGACATTGCCAAAGAAGGCTTTGTGGTTATCTTTCGAATCCTTGCCTATTTTCCTGTTGATGTTAGCCTTGGATGATTTCATGAGGGACCTATATTTCTTACTAATACTGGTCACGGATGTCTGCCCTTCTTGGGTTTTGCTGTTTTTCTGGACTACTGTCCATCCTCTGTTGTATAGCCTGTTTATTGCAGGGGACCACCAGACTGGTGTCCTTGTCTAGGAAGAGTGTGTCTTGGTTTACCGGTGATGGCACAATCCATACATCCTTATAGGTACTTATAGAGTGCATTTGTAAATATTTCTGTAGCTAGAGCAGTGTTTTCCCTTAGCGTGGGGGCTGGGAAACCTTTCACCTCTGTCTTTAGTAGTGTAAATTTAGTTGTAGGAAAGGTATTCACTGTGGTTTCCTTGGGTGGGGGAGATGTTTGGGTGTGGAAATCATCAGTGAATAGTCCATGGTCAGATCTGAATAGTGACCGGTTTACCTCTGCTGTGGTGCACCTGTCAACCATGTTGGTGATAACCACTTCTAGTATGTTTCCACCTCTCGTTAGGGAGTTTACCATCTGACACAGGGCATATGAGGTGATAAATTTTAGAAAGCGCTGGGCCTGAAAGTGAGTACTTGAGTAAGTTTCCCATTTAATGGTAGGGTAGTTGACATCAACCAATACAAGGGTGTTCGGTAGGACTGTCATGTTTTCCACTGTCTCCAGGTAGGAGGAGTGGTGGTCCTGGGTCATGGAGGGTGATCTGTAGCAGACCACAGTTTGCATTGCAGTTGAGGCTGATGTTAGCTGCACATGGATGATCTCAGAGGTATCATGCTTCCCCACTAACCTGGAGGTATAGGTATCCCTGATGAATATGGATACATCCCCTCCATGTCTGTGTCAGTCCATGTTCTGTGGCCAAAATGTGTGGTATGGGTTGTAGTCCAGCAGTGCTGGTGTGCTCTCAGGAGCCTTAAACAGGTCTCAGTTACTGCACAGATGTTGATGTTGTCCATATGGAAGAGTGCTGTGGGTGTGTGCCTGTTGTGATTACAACCCCTGGTGTTGAGTAGCATAACCCTCATTGATTTTGCTATTGTGCTGTTTATGGAGGTGGAATTCACCTTTGAGACTTGCCTAAAAAAAGCTCCATGGGGGTGCCAATAGCCTTGGCCGGTATTCCAAAGCCTAAGGCTGACACATGCAAGCTGGTATGGTATTGCTGCATGCATGTTTCCATCTGTGCTTGTTTCTCATATTTTCTACTGGTAAGCAATAGAAAGCCTTAAACTTGTACAAGTCTTCTAGCTTCCAAGATAGGCTTTTGGAGTAATTAAGTATCAGTGTTCTGTGTGTTCTTGTACTTAACTGTTTTCTGACTACATGGTGATTTTTCACTGTATATTGTGATCTGAAAGCTCTGTTTATTCACATATTATGTCTGTGATGGCCTGCACTTTAGAAGTTCACATATAGGTAGTAGGCTCTGTCCAAGGGCATTTAGAAGCATAGCTACAGTGTGTTGGCTTTCTCCACACCATTGATGTAGTAACTGAGCCTCTGTCAAGCATAGCCAATTAAGTGATCCCTGGCAGAGTTGCCAGATGCTGTTGAAGACTGGGGTAGCAGAGGGTGATAGGGGCACTTAGTGATCTAAACATCAAGCATAAGCATGTTAACATGAAAAAGCAACACCATTCAATTTCCCAACAGGTCTTGCAGCTATAAAACTGGAGGGCCTCCCCCACCCCCTGGCTGTATGGTTCAAGGACACATGATCCCACGGGTGTATATTCTGTTACCCATTCACACATCAAGGTTTCTCATGAAGTGTGTCAGTGAGGTTGCTATGCCTAATGTAGTTAGGAATTTAATTTATATTCTTTCATTTCATTTGTTATGTTTTTATTTAAAGAGTAAGTGAAGCTCAGTGGGTTTGGGCGCCGCCGCCCTTTGCTTAGCTTATATATATATACATATATATATATATGCATGTCATTGATGTCTGCACATATACATATATATATATATATATATATATATATATATATATATATATATATATATATATGTGTATGTATATATATATATATATATATATATATATATATATATATATATATATATATATATATATATGTGTATGTATATATATATATATATATATATATATATATGTATATACAGTTACATCTCTAGCCATATATATATATATATATATATATATATATATATATATATATATATATATATATAAACATCTATGTACACACTTTGTAACACAGAAGCAATCCAAAGGAATTGAAGTGTACACAAAACACATGCAGCTCTGCTATTATAACTATTAATATTAACTTTATTCACCATAGAAGGGATGGTTGTTGTGTATGTGGAGATTGGGGTGGGGTGAGGAATGATGGGTAATGAAATTATGCATCAAGGAGAGCCTGGGTTGGATGTTCAATAAGTGAACTGGAGGGGTATACATGGAGTATGGGGATAGTATAAAAAAGAAACAAAACAAGAACCATTCTCATCCATAATACGCCCTGTCAGGTCACATTGCAACACTTAATTCCGCAAACATATGAACATTAGCATGTATCATACATATATACACCAACTGGCTGTCACATTTGTTTTCAGCAGTGAGAAATGCCAGTAGTAAAATGTATATTCTAAACACCGTAACATTTGTACGTAACGCAGATGCATTAGTGGTATCGTCAATGACTGTAGTGTTTGTGGTCCCGGGTTTAAGGCCTGTAAGGGCTGTTAATTTATTTTGAGGGCCAGAATAAGGGTTGTTGGATGCAGGTTGATTAAATCACTTTTAAGCAGTTGTAAGCGATTTTGTGCGGGTTTGCACGATGGCAAGTGGCACTTAAACACAGTTAAACGGATAAGCGCTTCACAGATTTAACCTTTGCTTAATGTTGCAGAGACCACAGGCAAACCTGCTTACATCCGCTTAAATGTGCATTAATCACACTTTCCCTACCAGTGCCTGCTCTGAGAGGTAAAATAATAACCACTTCCAGGATTAGAACCTGCAGCCATGTACACCATTTTCAGAGTAAGCTACCACTAAGCTACCTGAGATGTACCTATGCCAGTTGTGTATTCAGACAGGTTAAAACACAAAAGGGAGGATTGTGTCGAACTAGGACAAACCGCCATGTACCCAATGAAAGGTGCATGCTATATATATATATATATATATATATATATATATATATATATATATATATATATATATATATATATATATAGAGAGAGAGAGAGATAAAGAGAGATAGAGAGAGATACATAGATACATGTTGATATATAGAGATATACATATATATGTAGATATATAGATAGGTTAAAAACATCTACACATCTATAGAGGTACACATAAACGTATGCAATAATATATATTATATATCTATATACATATATATATATATATATATATATATATATATATATATATATATATATATACATACATACATACATACATGTGTGTATACAGCATCTGAAGTGTTCAAATTTGAGTATAACATGGACCATAGCAATCACACATTCTGCCACCCACAAACAATATGAACCTAACATATGAAGAGCATTTGCCAATACACTATTACAAATATGTTCTATGGACATGAGCCACATAGGGTTAGTCACCAACACAACTATAATGACTGCAAATATCCATGATAGAAATACACAGACATCTTTCATTTAGCAAAATTTTATTATATTCTGATGAATTGCCAAAAGGATTCAAGGACAAACAATGCCTGCATGCTATACAGGAAGCAATTAACAGTGCCTTAATGAATGAGCCTGCAATTTCCATAGTATTAGTCCACTAAGGGATAGGTGTTCACATAGGAAAAGAACCCCCACCCACATATAGAATATGTATAAAATCAGTTCCTACACACCTGCATCTGCTATGTAGACCCACCAACATCTCCCCCACACCCAAACTAATTACAACAATACATACTGTCATACCATAACCAATTATTCACCCACTGTACGACATCTGCTGAAACCTTAACATACCTGGACAGAGACACACTAATATGGCCCTATGTAAAATAGTTGCTGTTATACAATGGAACAGCTGCTGATGTTACAGGGTTTGTTTGAACTAATCCTGTTTCAGAGTGTTGAAAAGTAATTACACCAGGAAGTTTTACCAATTACTGATTATCAGCACAGTATGATGCACATTTACACCAAACTAAAGATGTCTGGTGAGCAACACTGTGACCCCCCCTAACATTATATCCATATCCATACAGCCTTGAGCTGGTCAAACATCCTGGCCAGACTGAAACATATGCAGAAGTATTAGGTAAAGATAAACCCTGCACAAGTAGCAATGTTCAGAAATATAACAGCAATAATCATATTTAGACCAACTCTTCTAGGCATTACATGCAATATATTTGTGTTTGTCTCCATGCAGCTGTTGCAATAGATTTCAAACAACACTTCCAGGCTGTCTTCCTCACAAGTAAGGGAAAGGGACAACGCCCAAGTGGAGTACTCAGTTATACTCCACCGATGCCATGGTATTGGCTAAGGGAGTAGCTGCACAGCTGATGTGCATGTAATTAACTACTTTGGAACACCAATTGGTGATCAGTATAGCACGTTACTGATCTTTAACTATAAAAGGATGCCTTGTCACACATTCAAGCCATCTGTATCTACCTGCAGAACAGTACAAATTACCCAACAGAAGATTTAAACACAAACCGAAAATGATCAATATACCAGTCAATAACACCTCCAATTACTAAGAATTTATGTATAACATTTAGTATGTCTGTGTATGTAGTACCTGCTCTGTAATAATTACAGTGTAATCAATGCATATAGTGGAAATAGCTATCTTGTAGTGATGTATTGTTAAGCAGTAGTAATGTTTGTAGTATTCTATGTGTGCACTGCTGTAGGTCACAAGGCAAACTCCTCATGCACCACAAGGGATGATATATATGGGCTTGGGATTCACCAATTCATTTTCAGCCACTGTCAGTGTCAGGGCTGGTCCAACAAGTATGTGCTATAACAGGGGATAATATATGTTGATATATCGTAACAGTAGACATACGTATTTGTGTATTAGTGAGATGAACATGTCAAAGGTGGGCATACTGTGCAAATATGATTTGCATTGTGGGATATTGTACCAATAACCGTGTAATGTACAGTATTTTAGGCAGATCTGTATTCCATTTTACATAGCATTTCTGTTATATTATGCAAACATTAGTTATTTCTATTGGCAATTACAATACTCAATAACAGGATACATATGCCTTGTATTCATCTGACAGTTTAGCAGCATGATAGCAAAGAAAACTGGAAGAGATAGGTAACTATCCATGCACATAAGATATGTAATATCTACCTCACTAGCATCATTTGCAAGCAATAACAGCTGTGCATGTGTACATGTTATGCAAATGTGTAGTGACCCTTGTTACAGGGCTGGCCCAAATGGCTATGTGCACACCTACATAGAGTGGATATTGAGAGTAGAGACACACTGGTTGAACTTTCCAGGTTTTTGTAGCCTAACCTCTCATTGCCAACCTAACAGCCACTTGCAAATACTGTATAGGTTCATAGGTTCATAGGTTTATACTAGGCTATCTGCCCTAAGGCATTTATAAGCCTAGCCCAAATATTTGTGGCTTACGCCACCCCTTATATGAAAAAATACTGTGCCCATTAGTTTGTTGTGCCTCTGTCCAGCAGTGACACAGAGATGATTCCCGGGATAAACCTACGATCTCCCATCCACAGGTCAAGATTTCTCTTGAACAGAGCCAGCGAGCTGCTCTGCCTTACATGGACCGGGATTTTATTCCACAGCATAGGGAGTCTTTGAGTGATAAATCTATCCCTCCAGCATGTCCTATTTATATCCGTGCTAAGGTTTAAGTCACTTGCTCTAATGGTTTTGGTGGATTTGGATTTTTTGAGGTGGAGCATGTCCATTAATTCCGGGTTGGACATGGCCTTGTATGTCAGGTACATGTCACCTCTAAGCAGACGGTATGCAACTGGATAGAGCTGGCGTTTCTTCAATCTGGCAGCATATGACAGATTTTGGAGTCCCTTTATCCTTTTGGTGAGGAACTTTTGGGGTCTCTCCAGTTGCTGCAGATGTCGGGTGCGATACATCCCGAATGGGGCATTGTACTCGATTATTGGTCTGATAAGTGAAGAGTACAGGGGAACAATGACCTCACTAGATCTGGATGTGAATCCCTTCATGATCAGGTGGGCAATGTAGAAGGTCTTTCTAACCACTTTAGCAACGTGAGTGTCAAAAGAAAGGCCACTGTCAACCTGGGTCCCCAGGTCCCTGATAACCTCTTCTGTGCTTAGTGGATTGCCACCTATATGGTAGCTTGGGGTTACCTTGTTTTTCGAAGGGTATGACTATACATTTTTGGCGTAACTTCAGGCCATGGCTCTGGCACCAGCTATCTGTTTCCGTGAGTCCCTTCTGAAGGATATCCGTGTCCATGCACTTTCCACTATGGCCCAGTTTGCAGTCGCCTGCAAACTTTGTCAGCCAAAGTCCTCCCATGTTGGCCTGTACTTCTGAGAAGTAGATGCCGAACAATAGGGGCCAAGGACCGAGCCCTGTGGGACACCGCTTGTGACCGGCTTGGAGTCTGACATAGCCAGCAACTCTAACCCTGTGGGTTCTGTCCTTAGCCAGTTTGCAACCCATCTTGTGACATATGGGTTTACATTTAAGCTGGTAGTTTTTCTACAATACCCGAGTGGGGTATTGTGTCAAGGCCTTTGCAAGGTCAAGGTAGGCTGTATGGATTGTCTTTCCTCATCAATGGCCTTGGTGACTGTTTCAAGAAGTCACCAAGTTCAAAAGGCATGATCTGCCCTTGAAGCCAAACTGGGTCGGGTCCAATGTCTGCAAGTCCCCTATATCTTTGTTTATGAGCTCCATTATGATCCTCTCCATAGCTTTGCAGACTAGACTTGTTAAGCTTATGGGGCGGTAATTACCAGGGTCCATAGAGGCACCGCCTTTGTGGAGTGGGACCACATTTGCCGTACACCACTCCTTGGGCACGTATCCTGTGGTAAGGCTGAGATTAAACAGCTGCCTTATGTGTGGGTTTAATTCCTCATTTAGCTCGTGTAGCACACAGCCGGGGACACCATCTGATCCCACTGATGCTGTGTTTTTAGCTTTAGAGAGAGCAGCTTTCACCTGCGCATTTGAGATGTCTGGGAGGCTACACTCTGCTGGGATAGTTATCTCTCCTTTAGGGGGGGGAGATGGGGGTGAAGTTTGCACTGAACCTGTCTGCCAGTATGTTGGCAATGTCTGTGGGTTCAGTGATTTTTGTATCATTTTGGACTAATTCTGAGCATATCTGGGAGTTTCCACCCAGGTTCCTAACATAGCTGAAAAAGGCCTTATGATTGTCCTTTGAATCCATGGCAATTTTTCTCTCAAAATTGGCCTTAGTTGATTTTATGAGTGCTTGTATTTTTTTACTAATAATGATCAGGGGTGACTTCCCTTTTATGTAAGGTTGTGCACAGTACTGGTAATGAAACATGTACCAAGGAGCTACTGGCCAATCTGGGGACACCTGCAGAACTCCATCCACAAACTTTAGCTGGTATTGTGGAGGTGGGTGTCTCACAACCACTGAGCCTGGAGTTGCCTGGTAAGTCACTACTACACATATAACACAACTATATTTCATATAGTTACATGTTTTACTGTACAATATGTAATGTAACATATGCAAGGCATGTATGCATACATGCCACATACTATATTTTGCTACTCTATGTATGCACAGATGTGCATACTCCATAGTATAGTCTATTGTACTGGCTTATGTGCTATTATGCACATTGCACCCTGGAGCTATCACACAGGTGTGGATAATGATCTTACTGCTGTGACACTCCTATTTAGGTACCTCTGGCATTTCACAGTGACAGCAGCCTGTTGCAGGTGAGATTGTTATTATTTATCAGGCTTGATAATGCACAGATCATATTAATTGCATGCTATCTGCCATGTGGCCATTTAACACACTTACACATAATGTATGGTGGCCCTGTTAATATATACAGGTCAGACTTGCAATGCATCACAGTGGTTACCCATGTGGAATAATTGAAGACTATATAAAACACCTACACTAAACCTTACAAACTATCATTGCCAGATGTGTGGACAGCTGTGAATACAATGGTGGAGGTGTGGTTCACTGTAGGTACATGTAATACAGATCAGCATTACACACATGGGGAATACAAACAGTACTATACAGAGAGCATATGTGTGCACATACTCTAAATGTTTTGGAGCTGGAGTATGACCAGCCCACAGGATTTACCCTTGTGGATTATACCCTTACTATGAATGTCACACAATGGCATGTGCTATCTGACATGTCCATGGCATTTAGTGGGCTGACTGCAACACTAATTAACTATCCAGCAAAACATGATATCTCACATCCCAAACATACCACCTTTTATCTGCATAACCCTATCCTCAGTGGAGCATATGACATCTATGGGTCTATTTCATATGGGACAACACTGACATGTGAAATAGATGCCCATCACAACCATTGGACAAAACATGTTTACACATGGCCGTGGAGGATGGCCAGTGATATGAAGGAACACACACAGTAGAAGTGATGTACATGTGTGTACACCCTGTTGTACATTGCCTCGACACAATACAACTATGACCTTTGCTTGCGTAATGGTGATATTGCAGATGTGAAACACTAAACATCATACAGGCCTGTGCACAGCTTGTGTAGGCATGACATCAAACCACCACATAACATGTCTTGAACATCTTGAGTATGTCACAACATGAAAGCATTCACCTATACAGTATCCAAATACATACATGTATTGCACAACATACACATACAATCCCATCAGGCTACAGATACAGTACATTCACCCTGCTGGTGTCAGACATCACTGTCATGCTTGCTCCTCATGTGTGTGAGGTACACAGATGGCATGTGGGACATGGAGTACTGACATGTTAGCCATGTCTGGGCATAGTTGACAGGCATCAGCAATATGGTTGCATATGTGCAGGGATGTCATCTGTATACACTTCAGTGACCTGTGTCACACATTCCACAATAGGGTTTAGTGTGCATACACCACAGTGACATGGGTCACATTCCACATTAGATATGTATTGTATCTGAACACAGTCATGGCTATGAACTGTGTCTGTAACTCACACTGTATAACAATAATGAAGCCACATGATGCCCTGCAATGGCTATGCACATCAGCTCAATGTGCAGCTGGTCGCTGTATATCTGTATGGTGGACTGACAACATTGCATCAGCTGAAGGTCCATGCTAGTATAACATGTCCCTGCATTGGGACACCATTACCTCACTGTATATTTGAAAGGACACCATTGTGGCAAACATGTATGCATGTCATTCAACACGTCAGTAGATGACATGTCATACTACATGTGATTGGTAAGGGCATATGCCACATATCAGGCTGGTGTACTGTTAAACTGTGCTGGTCTGTGACACCATTGCAAAGTAGGGACAGCCATGTCAAACATGTGTGTACAGCCACATGCACAGTGTCTGTAGACTCAGCTCAGGGGTAAGCAGAATAATGTTAAACAGCCATGCACTGCTTTGGGGGAGATATGCAAGCTAGGGCTCAGGCATAGTATTCACTCAACATACCCTTCTGATCATGTCCTCCTCACACATAGGGGCAGTGGCCAACAATAAAGCATCAGTGGCAGATGTACAAAGGTCAGCGATGATCTGTTAACATGTGGGGCAAGTTGCAAAAAACATAGCAGTGCAGTGCAATGGTGCATAGTGCATGCGTTGTGTTGCAAGTTTGGGGCATAACCTACTAACACAAATGGTGCAACACAGGGATGTATGCTAACTACTACAATTGTGTATGGTGCATGCCTTCTGCTATAACACATGCATGCTGTTGTGTGCAACTACCACTATAATTGTCTAAGCTGAATGCCTTCTGCCATATCACATGCATGTTGCATGTCATTGGGTGCCATAGCATGTGTCTCTGTCTGTGTCTGTCTGTGTCTGTCTGTGTGTCTGTCTGTGCATCTGACTGTGTCTGTCTGTATCTGTGTCTGTGTGTACTGTGCTGTATAACTTATAATGTACAGTTCTTGTCTGCCCCTCACAGGTGTTGATGTAGGTGCGGTGCCCTCCTGCAGTCCACCTAATGTTAGTGTTCCCACAGACTCTAGCAGTGATGATGAAAGTATGATTGAGGCACAGGCAGAGTTGTCAGGGGATGAATCTGTGCCATTGGTTGCCATTCCACCTGCATCCCCCTCATCCCTGCACACACCTCTCATGCCTACACATACCCCATCACCAGTGGCCATAGAGGAAGGACAGTTGGCGTGTGGTAGGATGGAACAGGAAAGTGTGGAGACTATGGAAGGTGTGCCTGCACACCATGATCCCAGCCAACTGACTGGTAATGTCCCACACAGGCATGTGCCCAGTGCTGCTCATAGGAGGACCTCTGGCCACATCAGCTGGTGTCACCAGACACATGATTCAGTCTGTAATGGAGGCACAGGCATGTGCTGAATAGCACAACAGAGAAGGTCTGAGGCATCACAGGGCTGCTCTCCGTTTTTTAACTGACAACATCTAGGCAATTGCAAATGCTCACCATCATCTTGCAGATGTTTTGGATAGACGATTGGGTGACATGGTGGGAGTCCTTGACCGTGACATGTCAATCCTCGAGCATGGAATGTCTGTGCTGGAACATCTGATAGGAGTGAGGCATTGGGCACATGGATGTAGGCCAGCTACATCACCCGTTGATGTAGCTACGTGAACATGCTACTTCACATGCCCACTCCCATAGTGGCGGTAGCAGCAGCAATGCAGCTGGTGCTGTGCTGTCCATACCAGGCCACATGTACATAATCCTGGATGGTCCCAACAGGAACTCGGTTCCAGTGGACATGTGTCATCAGACAGTACCCAATCTGGACCTCTGCCTGGTAGTGCCCATGCAACCGCTGGCAGGTGCAGGTCATATGGCCATGCCCGGACACCGTGAACTGTGAAACCTGCCCTGTACAGTCTACAGCTGTCAATAATACCCCTGTGTAGGCCAGCCACATGCCAGACCTGTGTGCATACATACACATACACACCAGAAACAAATGTAGGGCACCTCAGCGCACACACACACATAACATCCACACACACCCAATGAGATCAAAGGCCCTAACCCACAAACATGATGTCATCCAATGGTGCAGCCTAGGCCTCTAGCAGACATTATCACCCTGTGCATATGATGATGCCTGTGCCGCATCCCTGTCATACACAACATTGGTGCAGGGACATGCTCATATGGTCTGATGCACAGGGTGAACATACTAGGAAGACAAACGTAGATTACAATTGCTGAGTAGTGTTGACAGGTAGCAGACATACCGTGTACTACAGTTTTAGAATGCATTTTGTACTTTGACAGTATGTATCATGTGTAACAACAGTAATTGCATGTTGATCTTGATGTTCTGCCTTCCTCTTTCAGATGTAATTGCATGTGCCGGGGGATGTCAGTGTTTGCGGTTAGTGTCCTATATGTAAATGTAGACTACTCACAAGTCTCTATGACAATACCTTTATGCACTTTGTAGCTTCCACATCACAGTTATAATCCCCCAAGTTTAAACATGTTTACTGATCTAATGACCCAAGAGCATGATAGCTGTGTAGTAAGCTACTGTGTCCAGAGCCGTCACATCCATAGTGGGTGACATCACCGATATAGTTACCTGGAGTGGGGAGGAGGTAAAAGAGTGGCTTAGCAGATGACAAGGGTAAAGGCCAGTGGAAAAAGTGTCTTCTCATTGGGAAGCAGTAATACCCACTCTCATGACATTATGCATACACACCCACACACTCAGGGATTCACAGACACAGTAACACACCCACACACTCAGGGATTCACAGACACAGTAACACACACTCTGACACACACACACAGCTGCCAGTGTTGGGATGTGAAACTCTGCTTATGTGCAAATCATGATTATAGTACTATGCAATTACAAGACGCGCCACAGAGATTACACATGTACAGGTAGTCAGAATGGCCTAAGATTGAGGACATCAACAGGGATACTAGATTGTTGTGAGGGTATTTGCGGAGGGGGGGTTCATCAGTAGGCTATGTAGCAACAAGTCTCACCCCAGGGAGTACATGTTTAAAGGCGGTTAGAATGCCCTTCTAAGATTGATGACATCACAGGGATATTAGATTGCATTGAGTGGATGGGGGGAGGGGATCTTATCATTTCACTATGGTAAAATACAGCCTTACTCCAGGGAGCAGACAACCATACATTCACACATACACAAGCACGCACACACACACACGCACACACGCACACACGCACACACGCACACACACACACACACACACACACTGTGGCATTCACAAAGATATACACCTATGTCACACACATGCAAATACTTAACATGTGTCAGATTCAAACACCTGCCTATGTCTTGCTTTCTACATTTCACTCTGTACAGATGTCTACAACAGTGTACAGGAGAGTGAAAAACATTTGGGATGTATTCCCCACCATATGTGACATATATGTAGACACACACACACACATGTGCCAGTACTGTGAATCAAACACCTGCCTATCTCATGATAGGTATTACAGAGTGACAACACTATTGCATGCGCTACGAAGCATACTGACTCTTTCCTTTGCCAACTGTGCTGATATATGCATAATATATGCACAGGGGAGGTGTTACTGTTCCAGGTGTCAAGAGGTATGTATTCAGTGTCACCCTTACTGCATTCTACATTGTGTGTCTTTCCTTTCAATTAACAAAACCATAGTTTAGTAGTTACACAGGTTATTGTAGGAATGGTTGTAATACACCTGTGAGCCTGTCCTCAGTAATCATTCATCTGCAAATTAGCCCTACTACTTAGTAGTTATGTCCAAAAATCTGTCCATACCTAAAGTGCAGCTTAATGTACTTTGAGCATATCACCATATACAGTTGGCAATGTTGAGGCTGCATTGCAACTACATGATGTACTAAGACAACAGTCAACTTCAAACATCAAACACTGCACATGCATGGAATCTAAACACACATCAATACATGTACACATATGCAGTCTCCATTAGTAAGTGGACTAGCAGATCAAGAGGATGCATTCCACACCTTCCCCACACCATGTGTGAAACCTAGCTGAGCATTACACCATAATGGATGCTATATTCATGTACTGGTAGGACACACATTTCTCGGAGGTACAGGCCAACACGGAAGGACTGTGGCTGACCAAGTTCGCAGATGACTGTAAACTGGGTGCCATAATCGACTCTCCAGCTGCCAGGTATCCCTGAAACTACTGTTTGTGGATAAACCAGATATGAGTGATAATGTCATGAGGCTCTCTCAGTTTAAACGGAAGAGTTGTTTTATACCTGTTATGCCCTCTCATGTGGAGTGCTTTCTGAAACTTTGTGAGACTGACTTTTACTCTCTCTTTCTAAATAAGAATAAAAGGAAAGTCTTCTATAATTTAACATCTCTTGAACACAAGTCTCTGAATAGTTTTAAATGCAACAGTAATGTTACTATTAAACCAGCTGACAAAGGTGGGGGGGTGGTAGTGTTAAATACATCAGATTACAAAGCTAATATGTTGTTGATGCTGACTGACCACGATACCTATAAGGAAATAGGACCCTGTGAAGTTAATACTATAATTCATAATGTTCATGATGCCTTGTATGATCTGTTAATGTGCAGACAGATCAGTCAAGAAATATATGAATATTTTTATATTGAAAATCCTGTTACACCTATCATTAAGGGCCTGCCGAAGATTCATAAAGGTGTTATCCCCTTACCCATGAGACCCATTGTCTCAGGGGATAGCTGGGCGACCTATACTATCTCCTCCTTTGTTGAGCATTTACTGAGACCTGTTGTTGACAGGTTTCCTTCTATTTTGAAAGATACATACCATCTATTAGAGAGTTTAACAGATGTATTACTTGATATTGATAGATATGAATACCTTCTCATCACTTTAGATGTGAAAAATTTGTTCACCTCTATACCCAATGATTTGGGTATACAATCAATCAGAGAACTACTTGTTGGTGAACTAGTATATAGTAATGATAGGAACATCTTAATATGCCAACTACTCGAGTTGGTATTATATAATAACGTCTTCATGTTTGGTGAAAAGTGTTTCTTACAACAGTGGGGCGTTGCCATGGGCACGCCCTGCGCTAATTCATATGCGAACCTAGTTGTTTTGCACTGGGAAAGGAGTCATCTATTTAATCATCCGTTGTTTAAGAAGGTGAGAGTGTATAAACGTTTCATTGATGACATTCTCATTGTTTGGGAAGGCACTCAGATGGAGTTTAATGAATTTTGGTCATATATGGAGACCACTACATCTTTTCCTCACATTCACTTTAGAATGTTCTAGGACTTCCATATCCTTTCTGGATGTATCCCTTAAGGTAGATAATAGTGGATATATAATTCCTTCTTTATATAGGAAACCTGTCTGGAAAAATACAATCCTTAAGTTTGACAGTATGCATCCCAGGTATATATTTTCTGGCATTGTCAAGAGTCAATTTGTGAGAATAATGAGACTCTGTAAAGAACAACAATCTCTAATGAAAGAGGCTGATTTAATGGAATCCCTGTTTGTTAACAGGGGTTATGATCCAAATATGGTGAGAGATATTAGATGTAGGGTTCTGGGCCCAGTGACATCTGATACTATTGATAATAATTTAAATGTCAGTAAGAATTTGAGTTACAAAGATCACTATAGTATTTATAATCAAGGCAAACATCTTAAATATACCATTAAATACACGTGTGATGTTAAGAGCATACAGGATGTGATTTCCAGAAATTGGAATGTCCTTACTTTTGATCGAATAACTAAAGATTTAGTAGGTGACAGACCCAGCTTTTTATATAGGAATTGTGAGAATCTGAAGCGACTTTTATGTAATGATCGAATTTTACCTACTCCATCTACTATTCCGAGAACGTTCAATTTTGGAACTTATCCTTGCAATCATTGCAATAGATGCAGCTATATCACCACTATTCAGGAATACTGCCATCCCCATATGAATTATACGTTTATCCCTAGATTTGTTGCTACTTGTGACACTAAGAACTTGATTTACCTTGCCACCTGCTCAGGCTGTGTAGCCTTCTATGTGGGTTTGACGAAGAGAAAATTACAAGATAGAATTTACAACCACGTGTATGATATTCGTAAGGGGAATGAAACCAATGCTCTGGCTAAGCACATTATGGAATATCCCTTACACCACTCTTTTCGATTCAGAGTTTTACAGGTTGTAACCATGAATCTGAGGGGTGGTGATAATGTTAACAGATTAGCTCAAGCAGAGCTGAATTGGATACTGAGACTTGGTGCACATCAGCCACCGGGTCTCAATAATTTTATATCCATTAAACCTATACTTGAGCATAAGAGGTTATAGCAGTGACCATTGCTGACTTTTTTATATGATCTCCAAGTAAATAGTAATAGACATACATCTACTTGTGTTTTTTATTTCTTTTTTAGGTTTTAGTTAGCCTTGTTTATATTAATTATGTATATTTCTGCTTATATGAGTGTGTTCAAAAAATTATTTAAATACAGGTTCAACGTTGAGCCTTCTGTACTACATATTTTATGCAATGTATTTATATTGGATTGAAGTTTATTATTGGATTTATGCATTCGTAATTGATGCAGATTTTAACTTGTAGTTGAGTTTTTAGATTGCACTGTTGCTTTAGAGCTTCTAAATTTTACAAGCTGACTTATAGATTGCATTATGAAGTTTCGGCAATGATTTAAGATGGGGCAGGTGTATTGCGTTTATTAATTATCAATTAAGCAACTAGATTTTCCCGCTCAGTCCTGTATTTAAGGGAAGAGTTTTGTTGGTATTATCTGATGAAGTGTAGATTATACTACGCGAAAGCGCTCATCTATTTGTTTTATATTTGTGAAATAAATCTACTCTGCTTTTTATAACCAGTCCTTGGATGTACTTTTTGCTCGTGGTTAGATTCCCGTGTTTGTTATCCTTCCCCACACCATGTGAGAAACCTAGCTGAGCATTACACCATAATGGATGCTGTATTCATGTACTGGTAGGACACACATTTCTCGGAGGTACAGGCCAACACGGAAGGACTGTGGCTGACCAAGTTCGCAGATGACTGTAAACTGGGTGCCATAATCGACTCTCCAGCCGACACAAGCATCCTCCAAAAGGGCCTCATAGAAACAGACAACTGATGCCAGAGCCATGGCCTCAAGCTAAATGCCAAAAAGTGTATAGTCATCCTCTTTGGCAAAAACATAGTGCCCACAAATTACCACATAGGTGGTAATCCATTAAGTACGGAAGAAGTAATTAGGGACCTGGGGACCCAAGTTGATAGCAATCTCTCATTTGAAAACCACGTGGCCAAAGTGGTTAGAAAAACATTTTATATAGCCCACCTAATCATGAAGGGATTCACATCTAGATCAGGGGAGGTCATCGTGCCTCTTTACTCATCCCTCATTAGGCCCATAATTGAGTACAATGCCCCTTTTGGGATGTACCTTACCAGACATCTGCAGCAACTGGAAAGACCCCAAAAGTACCTCACCAAGAGGATCAAAGGGCTCAAACAGATGCCATATGCTGCCCTGTTAAAGAAACTCCAGCTCTACTCAGTGGCATACCGCCTGCTCAGAGGCGATCTGTGCCTGACGTATAAGGCCATGTCCAACCCGGAATTAATGGACATGCTGCACCTCAGAAAATCCAAATCCCATCGAGCTATGCGCTCGGGAGACTTGAACCTCAGCACTGAAATAAATAGGACATGCTGGAGGGACAGATTCATAACCCAGAGGCTCCCTTCACTCTGGAATAAAATCCCAGTACAGGTTAGGCAGAGTCCCTCATTGACTCTCTTCAAGAGGAATCTTGATGAGTGGATGGGAGATCATAGGTATACCCCAGGTATCACTTCTGTGTCACTGTTAGACAGAGGTACAGTATACTAACCTCGAAAAAGGGTATAGCAAAATTAATTTAAAATAGGTGGCGAAAGCCAAACACACTCTGGCTAGGCTCATAAATGCCCTAGGGCAGATAGCCTAGTATGAACCTATGAACCTATGAACACAACCACCTTCACTGAGTAGCCAAGTGTTCATTTATGCCAACAGCACATCAACAAGACACACTCATGGCAATTCCATGTCATGATCCCTCAAACTGTTAGTTGCAGTTCCACTGTGATGTCAGGGCACTGTAATGGTCAACAGTGAGCACATTATATTTGCCACACACACATCATATTTTCCACACACACCTGTTTACTGGAAGAGTGCCAGCAATGTGGTCTGTTTGAGCTAGGCATTACACTTATTCAAGCATGTGCAAGGCCTGTGGTTTGTAAACATCTCACCCCATTCTGTGGCTTGTAAGCATTTCACCCCAGCACGTTCTGGCTATTGTGGTAATAAGGTTAATGTCCAGACAGCACACAGCATGCATGGCTTTGCAATTGTTGACATGGGGTATATGTAGAAGCTGTGGGCACACATGGCTGTACATGTTATGGACATATCACCTGTAACTACTCAGGAACATACAGAGCATAGCTTTATTTCCCTGAGTCTGTCAATACAGGCTACGTGTGTAGGTCCTATGATCCTGCTATTTGGGTATGTTTGCAAGCATTGCATTTGGTGGACATGTTTAATGACATACATGCCACATGGGTTGTTGTATGATATGATATGTGTCATGGGTGACCAGTAGAGAGGGAATATTACCTCTGTCAACATAGATATCAAACATTATGCATTGTTAGCATTCAGCAGCCATGGACCTATCTTCCATGTGCATGTGTGTAATGAATGTAGCCACCTGTATGTAGAAAGGACAACAACAGCTATGGTATTTTCATTTATGTTGTATGAGTGTGGGATGTATATATCCAGAGCAGGTACATCTAGGTCATATCCAACCATGAGGGTGTTGTTTACTGGTGTACAGCAACAGTCAACTGTGTTAATGCTGATAACATCCAAGGGACCCTGGTATGTGTACAATTGACCTGGTGACAAACAGTGGTATTATTGCATTGCATAACACATTATACAACTGATTCAGTACATGGGTACTTTGCACAGCTGATGTAGAGCTAGGTACAGTCTACCAGTCAAAGGTTATTTGGTGTTCTACCATACTATTTCATACCACATGTATGGATGTGTGTTGATAGCCTGAGGACATGGTGGTGAATGCATATGAGGATACAACCTAGAATGCAGCGTTTGCCACTGTCACCTGTACCTGACTCATCAGTGATGAATTATGGTGGAGTAGTGGTCTTTACTTGTGAGTAGCTTTTATGAGTATGTGGATACCACCACCTGGAGTAGACCGTAACAGTGTTATGGCCCACATGTCTGGATCTGAGTTATATGGTGGTAGTTCGATTGTGCACTACAGAGCCTTCCGCCAGGTGTTCCTCACTGCACAGATGTCAGTATTCCCCATTGTAGGTTCTACATTGAGCAAATGGATTACAAAAGACACACATCTAGCACTGGTTAGCATAAGCATCCAATGCAATTGTCTTTTAGATGTCAGGGTGTTACTTCTGCATTTAGGACTTTTGCATTGGAATGCAATTATATGGGTAAATGCGAACTAGGTATTATCCATACTCCCTTGTATCATGGGTGCGTGTGCTCTGTGACAAAGGCTTGTATTTTTTCAGTCATGACATCCAGGAATGACAGACACTGGACAACATCATAATTACAACAGGATATTGGCTCATTGTTTTGGTCAAGCAGTTGCCACTCGTACCAAGACATCATTGCGAGTGGCAATATTTTGCTTGGTATCAAATGCTACATGTAAGGTGACAGACAGCAGCAGACATTGTGTAGATGACCAATGTCAGATATACTTAGTGGGGCAGTTCTGCTAATAATGACAGCTACTAACACAGCCAGGAGAGGTCATCTTGACACCTGCACCTCAGTACCATTAGACAATAGGGCTCACATATTATGCTTGCACATGCCACTGTTCCAAGTATAAGGCCACTGTCCACAACCTGATATCAATGTATGCCTTTCAGGGCAGCAATGTGTGTGACACACGCTGTAGTTAGCATCCACCTGTATGTCCCAGTTAACCTACTGTCTGTCACTTCCACACATGCATGATTGTGTATACTTCACATATATATATGGCAATACTTCATGTACATGTATGCATGTGTATCACACAGCACAGACGCATATATATAATTTACAGGCCACATACAGGTATCTGGTAGTAAACCTGTATGATGTGCATAAATACTGACAGTTAAGATGTACATATCTGTAAACCTGTGTGTTTACATTAGGAGTCCATTACAATGTGTTCTGTACATCTATGTGTATGAGCATGCACACTGTGGCCTTCTGTGGTTAGAATTAGAGTGCATCCCAAACAGCCCTGTGCTACTAAGTGTATAAGCGTACCCACCACTTCCTTGTGTAATTTGAGTCAGTGCATGCAAACAAGTCCTTTGTTTCTAAGTGTATGAGCATGCCCAGTATAACCTTGTGTAGTTGTAGTCATAGTGCATCCCAAATGGCCCTGTGCTAATAAGTGTATGAGCATGCCCACTGTGACCTTCTGTAACTGGAGTCAATGCATCCAAACAAGTCCTGTGATTCTATGTGTATGAGCATGACCACTGTAACCCTTTATAGTGATAGTAGTTGTCCATTCCACAGATGGGCATACTCCAGTTCAGGGCTTGTTGTGCTACAACTATACCTCTCAGGCCTACCTATGTCTTACCTGCAGATGATGTGTCTTGTTTGTGCATACAGGTTGTAATGGATTCCTACTTTAAACACACAGGTTTACAGCTATGTACATCTTAATGGTCAGTATCCCTGTTGATGTCCTCAATATTAGAAGGGCATTCTGACTGCCTTGAAATGTGTAATCATTGTGCCGTATCTCATAACTGCATAATACTGTAATAGTGATCTGTAAAGAGGCAGGAGTTCTGATCCCACCACTGGCAAGTGTGTGTGTGTGTGTGTGTGTGTGTGTGTGTGTGTGTGTGTGTGTGTGTGTGTGTGTGTGTGTGTGTGTGTGTGTGTGTGTGTCTCAGCAAATGGCTGTGTGTGTATTTGTGTCTGCATCCTGTCATGAGAGTGGGTTTTACTGTTTTTCCAAAGAGAAACCACCTTTTGCACTGGCCTTTATCCTTGTCATCTGCTAAACCACCCTTTTCCCCCTCCCCACTGCAAGTAATCAGTCCTGTGATGTCACCCAGCTCAGAAGCAGAATAAGAGTAAGTATAATTGTATGGGTTCTGTGACACATATCCCAACTGCATGCCATTCTACTAGTTACCTTTACATTGGCAAGACTTGTAAGCACAATACTGGTATTTATGTGTGTGTGACTACCCTGTAGCCAGGCATACACATGTGTTATGTCTTTTAACATGCTGCACACCATGGTAGTCATTTGTGGTGAATAGAGTCTACACATTATTACACAGCTAGGAATAGAAATGAATAGACAGTCAAGAACGGCTACTGTTGGGTATGTTATTTTCCTGTGCAACTGTCAAGCAGTGACACAGATGCGGTCCCTGGGGTGTATGTCCATACCCATCATTCCCCCACCCAAACTCCACAATTCCCGGGGTATATTTCCTTAGCCATCATTCCCCACCCCAAACTCCACATACACAACAACAATCCTTTCTATGTTGAACTGATTAAGATTTAAATGTTATAAAACAAGAGTTGTCTCTGTTTTGTGTACATGTCAATTCCTTTGGAACCCTTCTGTGTCACAAAGAGTGTTCAGGCATGTTATATATATTCAAAGCACAAAAACGTTCCCCCAGAAGAGCAGCGTTCCTGTCTGTAACCCAAATAACAATGTCCAAATAACCATAAACAGGAACTGAACGGCTTCACATGCGAAAATAAAGTAAAACGTTATAAAAACACATCCAAATCGCACCAATAAAACTGAACGTTCTTTATTCAACACAGTTAGCACTTTCACCAGATTGGCTTCATCAGACTGTATCAGGGTATCAAATCACAGCCTTTATATAACACAATCAATTAAAATAACACAGTCAATTAGCAGCACTTCAATTATCATACTCAATATTCTTAAAACCATATTGCATATCTACATTAAAACAAATCATTAAAATGCTGAATAAATCATGAGAATACTCAAAAATGCTTAGATTCAACATAATACGTCCTGTCACATATTTATTAACTAAATTTTTTGCCTTTTCTAACCCTCCTCCTCTTTAAAATAGCTTGTATACTGACTTTATCATTCAGACCAGGTGGATGGTCTGCTCTGCAATGTATTATCCACCTTAACTCAACCTCAAGTGTATAATTCTCCAAGTCTCCCCCTCTCAAGCTACTATTAATTGTCTGTATGACACAAAAAGCAAACCTGTGTGATGGTCCTGCCATTTTATAATGTTTGGCTAAAGCATTGTGTTCCTGACCTGTCCGCATCTGGTAAACGTGTTCTCTTATCCGTTCCCTTAACTGCCTATTCGTTTTTCCTATGTAAAACGCAGGGCATGAAATGCACTGGGCAAGATAAATCACATTCATGCTCCTGCAGTTGGTACCTTTCAGAAAAGAAAACTCTTTTCCTGTAATAGGTTGCTTAAAGGAATCATTAGTATTAATATAGCTGCATTGATTGCAATGTTGACAAGGGACGGTATTAGTGGACTGTACAATCTGTTCCATCACTGAGCCATGACAGAGTAATCTCTTCAAATTTTTCTTATTTTTATATTTAAACCTAGGCTTCTCCCCTACTATATTCCTAATTTCCTCATCTACTCCAAGTACTCCCCAGTGCTTCTCTATAATTTTTCTAATATTATGAACATCACTGGTAAAATAAATAGGTATGCCCAGAGCATTTCGTCTATTCCCATCAAATGTCATTCCTCCCATATCTTGGTCCATCACATCACACTTTTTTGAGAAATAGGGGAGTGCCTTCGTCTCTCTAAGCATGTGAGAGGTAGTGATCGCCTTCTCTATCTCAACCTTATCATGAGACATTTCTAATAGCCTTGTACTCAACCCTGTCAACTCATTCCTGAACCCATCATCTGTCGGGTTCAACCTAGACGCACCCATAGTTTGACTCTTTACCACATTGTCGAAAACATGCCTAGGATGCATGCTACTCGCTAACTCGAAAGCGCTAACTGTGTTGAATAAAGAACGTTCAGTTTTATCGGTGCGATTTAGATGTGTTTTTATAACGTTTTACTTTATTTTCGCATGTGAAGCCGTTCAGTTCCTGTTTATGGTTATTTGGACATTGTTATTTGGGTTACAGACAAAAATACTGCTCTTCTGGGGGAACATTATTGTGCTTTGGATTATCGTTGTTATTTTGTTCCACGAAGAGGGCATGGCTTGCACAGGAGGTGATGAGATTGAATTAGCGTATACGCCTGACGTAATGGATAGAACTGATCAGAAGTTGGGAAGGTTCCGTGATTGTGTGGCCGGAGAAGAGAATATTTTACTGTTTTACGAACCAGAGGAGAAGCGTGGATCCGAAAGTGATAACGCGGACGACCTGGTATCGTTAGCGGAGGACTTGAATAAGCTGGAAATCGACTTCTTGAAGTTAAAAAGGTTACAGCTGCAGAGACATCACTTTGAGGCCTGATTGATAAAACGTATTATACCACGGGGCCTCAGAGTTTTGAAAATGCCCACCACAGGTAATCATTTTCCTGAGTTGTTATTAAAATGGCAAAAGTTAAATATGGATTTGAGCTTCAGTTATATGAAGCTGTTAATTGTGACTAAGTTACATGAGTCTATCACTTTAAAGTATTCCACTCCGAAAGCTGTGGTGGGCATGGATAGACTCATGGACAATGTTTGTTTATACGAAAAATGACTAATTGATCAAAAGAAGAGTAAAATTGAAAGGGACCTTTTTGACTTTAAATGTGGTCAGGTGTTCACTTGGCCGAGGAATACCTATGGTGAAACCAATAATAGAGACATTAATAGAGACTTGACTGCAAATGTAAATAGAGTCATGATAGAGGAAAAAAATGTGTTGGTTAGTGATGTTGATGTGTTGACGGAGGGTTGTGAACCCATAACTGCTGCAAATGAAAGGACAAACAGCAGGAATTTATATCCGGTAGTGATAAATAGTAAACAGAATAATGTTAGTAGCAAGCACAGTAGTCTAGGGGACACAAACGTGAATGACCTGACTGACGTTGTACACACTGAGAATATGAGTGAACCAGTAGTTAGGAAGAAGAGTCCTCCGACTGGTCTTATTAAGGAAGTAGTAGGGAATTTTAGTACACGTGAAACCCCTTTCCCGATACAATCCCCTCGGTTCAAAGGGAGAACTCGATCCATGAGCAGGGGTCGACAGAAACGAAAAATACTAGATGTAGACCAGGAGGGCCCCACATTGAAGAAAATATGGGGGAAGAAGGGAAATCAATAATAATTAATTTATCCCATAGGGATTTAAGTGTCCATGAAGAACAAGTGCTTTCATACGGAACATACAACTGAAATTACATTTTGGGAACATGGAAGAACAGAATGTCAAGGATGTTTATAAACTAGTGAGTACATATGTTCTGATCTTACACCCTGTATTAGAGACATTTTCAAGGTTAGTTGAAAATGATTTCCACTTACATTATAATAATGGGAGTATGAAGAAGAATAGTAGGAGGAATAATTTAACATCATTACAGAGGCAAGCGATGTATGAATTGAAGAATGATCATTCTATTATTATTACCCCTGCAGATAAGGGTGGGCCAATCGTTGTGATGGATTTTGAACAATATTATAGTAGTATGTGCATCATGTTGCACGATGGAAGCTTCTATAGTAAATTAAAGATGGATGAAGTAATGATAAAAGTGTTTCAGGTTTATGATATGACTGATGATTTATATAAAAGTGGTATAATAGATAAGAGTTTGTTTAAGTATCTTAAGGTTGAGAACTCACTAATACCTATATTGAAAGGTCTCCCAAAAGTGCACAAAAGCATAGAGAACCCCCCGATGAGACCAATAGTGTCGGGTCAAGGTTGGTTAACCGAACCTTTCTCATTGTTCGTTGAATACCACCTGAGACCAGTGGTAGAAGCTAATCCATGTATATTGAGAGACAGCAAGCAATTTTTATTGGATTTTTATGAATATATTGTTTCATTGGATGAAAAGGATGAGTATTTTCTGGTTACCTTTGATGTAAAAAGCCTGTTTACAGTTATACCTAATGAGAGGGGTGTTGGTAGTGTACAGAATTATTTAAAGAAGTATGCTTCCTTAGATTTTAATTTAGTTGAATTGATAGCCCTTTTCTTGGAAACTATTCTGGAGAATAACGTTTTCATCTTTGGTGATGAAATGTATATACAAAATGATGGCGTAGCTATGGGCACATGTTGTGTCAATAGCTATGCCAACATTGTTATGGCAGATTGGGAGAAAGAAGTGTTGTTCCCTTGTGTTCTATTTGAACAACATGTCCAATTCTATAAGAGGTTTGTGGATGACCTCTTTTTGGTTTGGAGGGGGAATGAAATCCAATTAAGAGAATTTGAGACCTTTATGAATAATTTGGTAGGTTTTTTGAAGTTCACTATTAATTATTCGAGGGAATATGTTTCCTTCTTAGATGTAGATGTGATGAGACTACCAAATGGGATGGTGAATACCTCTGTCCACAGGAAAGTGTGCTATAGAAATACTCTCCTGCATAGGAGTAGCATGCATCCTAGGCATGTTCTCGACAATGTGGCAAAGAGTCAAACTATGAGGGCATCTAGGTTGAACCCGACAGATGATGGGTTCAGGAATGAGTTGACAGGGTTGAGTACAAGGTTAGTAGAAAGGTCTTATGATAAGGTTGAGATAGAGAAGGCGATCACTACCTCTCACATGCTTAGAGAGACGAAGGCACGCCCCTATTTCTCAAAAAAGTGTGATGTGATGGACCAAGATATGGGAGGAATGACATTTGATGGGAATAGACGAAATGCTCTGGGCATACCTATTTATTTTACCAGTGATGTTCATAATATTAGAAAAATTATAGAGAAGCACTGGGGAGTACTTGGAGTAGATGAGGAAATTAGGAATATAGTAGGGGAGAAGCCTAGGTTTAAATATAAAAATAAGAAAAATTTGAAGAGATTGCTCTGTCATGGCTCAGTGATGGAACAGATTGTACAGTCCACTAATACCGTCCCTTGTCAACATTGCAATCAATGCAGCTATATTAATACTAATGATTCCTTTAAGCAACCTATTACAGGAAAAGAGTTTTCTTTTATGACAGGTACCAGCTGCAGGAGCATGAATGTGATTTATCTTGCCCAGTGCATTTCATGCCCTGCATTTTACATAGGAAAAACGAATAGGCAGTTAAGGGAACGGATAAGAGAACACGCTTACCAGATGCGGACAGGTCAGGAACCCAATGCTTTAGCCAAACATTATAAAATGGCAGGACCATCACACAGGTTTGCTTTTTGTGTCATACAGACAATTAATAGCAGCTTGAGAGGGGGAGACTTGGAGAATTATACACTTGAGGTTGAGTTAAGGTGGATAATACATTGCAGAGCAGACCATCCACCTGGTCTGAATGATAAAGTCAGTATACAAGCTATTTTAAAGAGGAGGAGGGTTAGAAAAGGCAAAAAAAATAGTTAATAAATATGTGACAGGAAGTATTATGTTGAATCTAAGCATTTTTGAGTATTCTCATGCTTTATTCAGCATTTTAATGATTTGTTTTAATGTAGATATGCAATATGGTTTTAAGAATATTGAGTATGATAATTGAAGTGCTGCTAATTGACTGTGTTATTTTAATTGATTGTGTTATATAAAGGCTGTGATTTGATACCCTGATACAGTCTGATGAAGCCAATCTGGTGAAAGCGCTAACTGTGTTGAATAAAGAACGTTCAGTTTTATCGGTGTGATTTGGATGTGTTTTTATAACGTTTTACTTTATTTTCACATGTGAAGCCGTTCAGTTCCTGTTTATGGTTATTTGGACATGTTTATATATATGGCTATAGCTGTGTTTGTGTATATGCATATATATATATATAATATATATATATATATATATATATATATATATCTATCTATGTATATATGTATATATCTATCTATATATGTATATATATATATATATCTATCTATGTATATATGTATATATATATATATCTATATATGTATATATATATATATATATGTGTGTGTGTGTGTGTGTGTGTGTGTACACATCCAGTAAGTACATATATGTATTTAGTATTTAGTTATAACAGTTGTACATATGTAGACTTGTCTATGTTGTTTCACAAAGTACAGTACATTCAAGGGTATTGTACATATGTACACAAAGTGACTGTCCCATTTGTTTTCAGTACTGTGGAATACCTGTAGTAAAATGTGTATTATAAAAACCATGAAACATGTATACAGCCCAGATGGTTTAGTAATAAGTCCAGAGACCTTGGTGTGCATGGTCCAGGGTTCAAGACGTGCAAGGGTTGTTGATAATATCATTTAGGACTGAATAAGATACTTTTAAGCAGTTGTAAGTGGGTGTAAATGTGTTTTTGTATCAGTAAGCAGCGGGTACGCACAGGTAAAATACATGTACAACTCGCAGTACACTTAAAATGCCCTTCTTTGCCAATCCTGTTGATGTCACCCACCTAGAAATACACCTCTTGGAATGTTGTAACCCAGTACTCAATATAGCAAGTCCTGTAACTGCGTAAGGCTGTAGTGTGATAAACCAGTTTGGTAGGTGTTCTAATCCCAGATGTGCCAACTGTGTGTGTGTCTGTCTGTCTGCTTGAGAAGGGAACAATGCTTTTTAGAGTATGCACACTCCTTACAATTCACATACTCAACGTTGGCAAGGGTGCTGATGTCACCCACCTAGAAATACACCTCTGGGACTTCTGTAAGCCAGTAATTTCTGTAGCGCGTCCTGTAACCGCATAATGCTGTAGTGTGATAATCTAATTTGGTAGGTGTTCTTATCCTAGACTTGCCCAACTTGTGTGTGTCTGCCTGCAAAGGCAACAATGCTTTCTAGCGTATGTACACTCCTTACAATTCACATACTCAACTTTGGCAAGGGTGCTGATGTCACCCACCTAGAAATACAACTCTGGGACTACTATAATCCTGGAATCTCTGTAGCGCATCCTGTAACTGCATAATGCTGTAGTGTGATAAACTAGTTTGGTAGTTGTTCTAATCCCAGACTTGCCAACTGTGTGTGTGTGTGTGTGTGTGTGAGTCTGTCTGCCTGAGAAAAAAAACAATGTTTTTTAGAGTACACACACTCCTTACAATTCGCATACTCAACTTTGGCAATCTTGCTGATGTCACCCACCTAGAAATACACCTCTGGGAGTGCAGTAACCCAGTAATCTCTGTAGCACGTCCTGTAATGGTGTAATGCTGTAGTGTGATAAACTAGTTAGATAGGAGTTCTATTCAAAGACATGGCGGGTGTGTATTTGACAGTCAGAGCCTGTGTGGAGGTGGCTGTGAATGTCTAACCACTGGACAAGTTAAGGAGAGGGTTTTGTAGTTTTCCTGTATGATTGCCATATTATATGTCACAATGTCCACCTCACGAGATTACAGATTTCAATCAGCTAAGAGACTGGGATGGCAAGCCATACCCCTACATCTGGCAAAAGGCCTGGTGAACAAAGTAAGCAACCCTACTATTACCCAGAATACAGTCGGAACCCATGTGTCATACACAAACACACTTGCCTAGAATGTCCTGCTATGTTGCTAGTACCCCATCAAATGTGATCTACAAAGGACATATAATGCCTTACACACATGCCCTGTATGAGCATATGTCACTGACACCAGGGAATACCTGTATCATGCTATCAAAGCAGGTGCAGGATCAACCTGTTGTCTATTAACAGGTCCTGTCACACCAAGCCAGTATTGGCACATCTGATAGTCTGTGCACACAACATGTGCCAGGCAAACCAGGTACACTTAAACATGTCACTGTACATTAATGTGGGACGTGCACATTCCAGGCAATGCTCATGTCAAGCACTATCAAACACACACATGGCATGCATTGCAAAGCAATGGCCACACACAATGGTAACCAGGATGACAGGATAGTTAATACAATACCTATCTGTGTGGGACATTGCAGACACTACAAACCCTGAACCACACTGCAAACCATTGTCAGGTGACCTGATGTCAAAGATTACCCCTTATCCAGTCTTGTACAGCCATCTTGCACAGTCAACCACTACACACCCATGAAGCAATGCACACATGCATGTCCGTACTGGCACCTTGTGTCTGCATGTGGGATATGATGTTCCCAACCACAGTCACACCCAGTATAACTCCCATTGGCATACTGACTGATGTCAGACATGTTCACATGCCTTAGCCCATAGAACCTCAGGATAACCCCTGTGGTGCATGTAATACCTGTGCATTACTGTAGTGTGGCAAACTAAGTAGTTAGGAAGCATATTTGTGAGCCTGCCAAAGTGTGCCAATGTGTCTGAGTCCCTTAGGGAGTGTGGTTGTGTTGACAATGACATCTGTTCATGTGGACAGCCATGTGTACTACACCTAATGTATGTCTACTATATCTCTGTTGCAGATGTCACTCACCAGCACAAATATATGTTCTTACAGCACACCAACATGTCAGCTATGTGGCACATGGAGTAACTGCATGCACTTGTAATAATAATAGCTAGTCAGTCAGGGATTTGAACCCCTGTACTGATAGGTGTGTGTCAGACGATGCTTAGGTTTTAGGCTCCCAGCCCTTCTCTGATGTACGTTGCTTCTTCTGTCTCTCCCTCACACTCTCTAGTGGATGTGGAGATGTACACCTGCTCAGCAGCAGCTTGTGTTATTTAAGTGATGGTCACAATCAGGTGATGGCCTCTGCACCTATTGCAGTCCTCCTCTAGCTGATTGCATATGGAATAGCTGTTGTGACATTCCCATAGACAATTGCATGGAAACACTGTACAATATCTAGAACATCATGTTGGTGTTTGCTCAAGACAGTCACTGTGAGTGGAACCTGGATCTGGAGTTTGGTAAACAGCATCACAGATGGAATATGGATATTCCTCAAGCAACATACACAGTGGAAAATAGCCTAGAGACAGTAGAGTGATGTGCCAGACATGACGACAGCATGTAAGTGTAGCTATGCTTCATTCAGACTACTGTCAGTTTAACAGGTTGTGTGTGGTAATGGCTAGTCTGCATGTTTTAATAACTGAAAAGACAGTGCTCTGTTTGTGAGAAACCCCCATCTGTAGGGTCATCTGTGGACTGGTCAGAGTGTGGAACCATTTGTTTCTTGTGTTCCTAACAGAACACACATCTGTGAAATGCAGAAGCATAGTGTGAGGATTACAGTCAGTACACAGTGACAGTGATGAGAGATACTGCCATCGCATCCCTGACTGGACATACAACACATGAAACAGTGGTATGACAGTCACTGTCTGAGGTTATCACAGTGACATGCCAGTAATGGGCCACTGTTCATAGCTGCAGTGACAAGTCATCTACGCTTTGGACAGATGTCATGCAGTTTATATGCATGTGTTGTGCTCCCTCTGCAAATGTATGACATCAGTTGTGTTGGGTTGATGGTAATATCTATGCATGCTGTTATAAGTAATCTGTTGACTATTACTAAGCCTTATCTGTATTACAAATGCAGCACCATAGGCTGTATGGGATTGGAGTTCCCGGCAGAATCACCTGTCCCACTTCAGCTGGCCATGGCACCAGGCACCAGCACGTCTGGGGCCCAGCCTTGGACCTCCACCTCTGTTGGCTCTGCACCACCTTTTGGTGGAACTGCCACTGAGGATGGGGCTTGCCCCCCTGGGAGCAGGTCCAGACAGGAACTTGTCAGCCATCGTACAGTCCAGGCTGCGGTGTGTAGGGGGCTCAATAAGGGGTTTTTAGGCCAGCTATGCCAGCTCAAGGGCAGAGTGTCATGTTTAGAGGGTGAGCCTCTCCTTCCTAGACAACCCCCAGCACAGCCACCTTTGCGGCTGTGAAGGTGCAGTGGTGGCTGCCCATGGGTGGGACCTTCGTCCCACTGTTTCCATTTGGCGGCTCATGGGCTTGTGACTGCCTACCACTCCTCCCCGTCCAAGGTGTATCCCCCCCACATGTGTCATATACCGCCGCTGTACGCTGTCTTGTCTGTCATCCTACCCAACCTATCCTCCACAAGCAATACCTACTCTCCTTCCCCAACATCCCAGTCTCACCTTACAAAAATGGAAACAAAAGACCAATCTGTTCCCAGAACTTTTGCCCCATACATAGCTGTCCATTTCACGCACGTGTCCACTGGACACATGTAACCTTTTTAATTTGCATCACAACATACTACTGTTGTCCTCACCCCTCTCTCAGGTACATGATCCTGGTATGCACATGACTCCTAAAGGTTCCAGGTACACGTGATGCAGATGACCCCATTGTACACATGACAATACTGGTCCCTCTATGGTTACCCATTTAACTTTTTAATGATGATGATGTTGCACACAGCAGCTTTCAAGAGTGCTGTTCTCACATAATGATTGGACAGGAACTGTTTTGTTAATGTAAATAAAATGCACAAAGTAATTATTTGGGCAATGTACACATGTTTGTGTATATTAATGACATGTCTGTCTGAGATAGTCTTGATATTACATATGGGGGGACACCTTGGATGGGAAAGGGTGTTTGGAAGTTGCAAGCCCATGAGCCCACAAACGGATGCAGTGGGACTGAGGTCCCCACCCATGGGCAGTCACCACTGCACCTTCACAGTCCAGAAGGTGGCTGTGTTGGGGGCTGTGTTGGAGGGGCAGGCTCACCCTCTAGTTGCACCACTCAGCTCTCAAGCTGGCATAGGTGGTCTGGAATCTCCCTGTCAAGCTCCCTACGCACCATGGCCTGGATCGTTCCATGGGTCACAGGTTCCTGTCCACTCCTGCTTCCGGGGGGACCAAGCCCCAGGCCCTGTGGCAGTTCCACCTGAAGGTGGTGCAGGGCCAATAAACGAGGAGGTCCCAGGCTGGGCCCCAGATGTGCTGGTGCCCGGTACCATGGCCAGCTGAGGTGGGACAGGTGGGTCCGCTGGGACTGGCCTTCCCATACGAGCTATGTTACAGCATGTTTAAGGCAGATATGGGTTAGTAATAGTCAACGGCATTCACAATTAGTTATAACAGCATGCATAGGTATTCCCATTACCCAGGGCACCAGATATAAAATAGTTGCAGAGCAGGCAGAACACATGCATATATGGGAAAACAGTGGCCATTACAGCAACATGCAGGTTTCATTGATGGCAACAGGACACCGATATGGGAGTATTTTTACATGGCACATGCATAGAAACAGATGTGAATATTTATAAACCAATAGGACATATGTCCCAACAGAGGTAAGGAGTGTAGACATACCAAATGAGTTGTGTAAATCGGTTATTTTTGCCCATATACTAGGGGTGAGAGAGAGGGAGAGAGAGATTTCAATTAACAATGAATAAATTATTGTAATTTTCACAACATTCATAGTCACTACAGTGGTTTGTCCCATACATGTATTATTACAATACCCAATGGCGTTATATTGTACAACGATATGTTTGTAGATTAATATATATGGGACCTGTGTCTTACATACAGGCTTGACAAGATGCAGGTGTTAATGCAACATGTTTTGTGACTACTGCTATACACTCTGGGTGAGATGCTGGGATGACAGGTATGTTTGCATGTACATTCTCTATGTACAAGTCTGACTGTCAGTTATATGTCATTTACAGCTGCCTACATTTCTTGGATCATCACACTAATTTGTCATGGGAACAGGGCAAAAGGCAGGTAATGTGGGCCATTTATCAGGACATACTGGGCAGAGTGGAACAGTTGAGGGGTATGAATATTCATACCACTTTCTATTTGAGCATTCTAGCATAATATGTACAGTTGATATATGTATATATGGATAAAGCTTTCCCTCTGAACATTCTAACAAACTGTGTGCAGTTGTGTGGAAGGATTATGCATACAACTCACTGGCACTCCTGGGATCCAAAGCCCTGCTGTGTGTGACAAAAGCATTACAGTTAAGATCACTGTACACTATGCTATCAGGCAATTGTTGTGAGGCTTTGCAATGTATTTAGTCTAATATGACTGACCTGTTTGCACTTCCAACATTGTTATACAGCACTTCATACACATTTTATCTGTATACCACAGTGTGGGTAACACTGCTTACTGTAACAGTACTATTTAATAACTGCAACAGTACAACAACATATGACTGCAGAGTAAACAGAAGCAATGCAGGGGTTACACCTTTATTCGCAGCATATTACACAATTCTGTATACTGGTACAACACTTTCTGAGGCTCTTACATTTATTTGTTATGACAGTACATGCAGACTATTTACTAACCTGCCTTGCGATGCATCCTTTGCAGCCTAGCATCACAGGCTTGCTGGTTCACAGCACGCTCATCTGCAGCTGTCAGAGAAGTACAGTGATATTCAGCCATACCTATCCTCCATAGTATACACAAGCTAAGCAATTATTAACTACGTAGTGGAATAAGTACTTTCTCAGTTCTGGGTCATTCTGCATCTGCCTTGCTTCCTGGATCCACTGTTCCAGTATATCCCCCCTCCGCCGCTTCAGTTCTGCATGGTGGTGCTTCACCTGCTCCCCAGTCTGGGGGATACCTGTGGCACTAATGAGGTCACAGGCAAGACTGTCCCAGGCCTCCATTTTGTACTGCGAACCCTGGTACTAGACCTGCAGTAGTCTCCTGTCATAGTGCTTTACCAGGAGCCATACCATGAATTTGGGCACTTGGATGCCCCAGCGCTGTGCTCTAAAGTGAGTGCCTTCCCCCACTTCAGCCCTTCTGTCTGCAGGGGGATGCTACAACCAGTTATGAGCCATATCCCCACCTCTTCAGTTTAAGTAGGGCTGGATTCCTGCACCTTTCCGTAATTGGCCAGTTCAAAAAAGGCTAAGATATGTCTTATTCATTACAGGTTATATATGTGTCTGGTATCCGTCATTCATGTGTACATACACTGTATGGGGTCTGGGGACTTCATAACGTTATTACAGTGACACCTCAACTCTGTTTACTGCAGTAATCCAATTCACATATTTATGGTCTGTGGTAGGTTGTAGAACATTACACTGTACATTGATCCAGTTCACATATTTGATTTGATTTCCCTGTTGTGAGGATTAGTTTGCTGATACCTCCTTTGTATTTATTGTTATCATGGTGTAGTGGTTAACTACTGTGATATACAGGGTCCTGACTTCTAGCCTGGCAGAGGCTGTTTATTTTGTTGCTGGCCAGAACACGAGCTGTTGGGTACAGAGTGATTAAGGCACTTTAAAGCAGTTGTGAGCGGGTGTGCATGGGTTTGAGCAGAGCTAAGCAATGCTAACCTCTGGTTAAAGTTTCTTACACTCGGGTAGCTTCTACATTACTTCACCAGTGTGATACTCGCTTACCGGCACCCAAACAGGCTTACACCCTCTTGCTGCTGCACTTGCAAATACACTGCATTTGGTGTTTGCATCTGACACTCACACCACTGGGTGGGGATGAGGACTACAATAATACCTTGTGATGCCTATTACATCAGCTTACATGCCTACAGTGGGATGTTGCGACCATGTGTTCATAGGTGTTGTGTAGTGGGTTATGTAACAACACATATGGTCATACCGTACTTAGCCATTTAAACTGCACTGTGCTGCGGTGGGACCCATATCGGGAATGTCTGCCCATAAGGCGTAAGCATGCCGGTCGAATGTACAGAATCCATGGCCTGCCTAGAGTTTGCTTCATACTATTGGTGTGTTCGTCTTACAATCTGCATCTGTCTGGCAAATACCTGGGAAATGACACCATTAAATACAGACAAGTAATTGGATTTAGGACCCCAAATCCTTCAGCCGAGTCATGCTAATGCACAACCTATTATTCTATCAGCATTCTAAGGTTGTAAGTGGAATATGTGCTTTCTGTTCCTATTTGTTCCCCCAATGGGTTATGTTCTGCCCAGTGGTTTTGCCCTTAGCGGTTGAGAGGTATGGGTGTAAGGTCTACCCATTTTGGAATATTACTTACATCCCAGGGGCAGTCCTAATACAACTGCACCAGCCAACACTTGCACGCCTAAGCCCATAATTGCATACTCATAGTTCCCCCACCTGCCCCCCCTCTACAGCACTCATCCTTACTGTGAGTGCAGGTGGATTCTAGCCACACCACTACACACTGCCCACTCTCCACATGTCAGGACCCATGTTGTACGTTGTGTCGACCCATGGGTTATCAGGCTTGCACAACCTATTGGTTCGTGTACGTCTTCAGCCTGGTTTGATGAATCATTATAGGGATTGACTCCGATGATCAGTAATTTTTGGGGTGTCCCACAAGGGACATTGATGTCTTTGTATAAAAATTAGACCTGGCAGGTCTCTCCCACTGGCAGTATCCTGCCTGTGGTCTGGGAAGCAGTGGTGTGTTTACTTGTATCATGTGTTTGTATGTTTTACCTGTCTAGGTGGGGGTGGTTGAAGCTACGTGTTACACGTTTGTTGATTGGACCCCACACCCCCATTTTCATGGCCTGTGAACATATGTAATTCGTAACTGCTGTATCATATCCAACCTATTTACATGTGTATATTTACACACACACACACACACACACACACACACACACACACACACACACACACATATATATATATAAATATATATATATATATATATATATATATCTACATTACTATATACAGATATATCTGAATATGAATGCATACATGTATAAATGTATATATTGCTGTCTATGTATATCTAACAACGTATGGGTGTATGGGTCTGTATATATATATATATATATATATATATATATATATATATATATATATATATATATATATATATATATATATATATATATATATATATATATATATATATATATATATATATATATCTATATGTGGGTATATATATATATATATATATATATATATATATATATATATATATATATATATATGTATTCTGTCTCTATATATATACATTTGTACAAAGGAGAGGGAGAGGTATATCTCCATGTAGATATTGGTAGATATGCACACACATTCCTCTGCATATATACATCTGCATCTGGTTATTTCGTTCTCTGCCGTGTAGATTAGACTTTGCTGCAGTGGGACTCATAGTGGGTGTGGCTGCTCATTGGGTGACGCCTCTGCCCATTGAACACTTTTGCTCACATCCCTGGGGCAGTCAGTATAGACCCACATCAGCCAACACCCGCACACCTAGACCCATACCTAGCTACCCATAGTTCCCCCACCCGCACCTCCTCTACAGCACCCATCCATACACTGGGTGCAGGTCAGGTCTGAACACACCACTACACACTGCCCACTCTCCACTTCATGGGACCCATGTTGTACGTTGGCTCAACCCATGGGTCATCAGGCTTTCCCACCATTGTATTCCAGATATGTACACACCCCAGACAGAATGGTTATCGTATCGGCTTTCTTTGGTTATATGTCAATTTTTGGGGCATCTCGCAAGGGACAATCCTGTCTGTTCCAAAAAAAGATTTCATGGGTGCACTCTACACACACACTCACACACACACACACACACACACACACACACACACACACACACACACACATATATATATATATATATATATATATATGTCTGCAACTATATATATATATATATATATATATATATATATATATATATATATATGTGTGTGTGTGTCTGTAAGGCAATGCATACCCCCGCACAAATGCACTTAAACACGCTTACTGGTGCTTATATATGCGTACTACTGCTTATTTATGCTTAAACCTGCTTACTAGGGCCTTATTCATTATGACACTGACACTTCACTCCAGTTCAATTTTAATTATTATTATGCAGGTTATACAGCAGACAGATGTCAAAATATGTTCATATACAGATTACCAATGGAAAATGGTATGTGCTGCAGTGGAATTCGGGACGGGAATGTCTGTTCATTAGGTGGATGCTCTAACCAATGCACTATTGCTGTGCTGCTTCATTTGCATATATACACATATACCCATGGATCCTAGTTCCCCAAACACCCAAACCAACACTTCACTGACACAGCAGTCATCCATTCTCCAGTTGGATACACGGTGTTTCCACACCACTACACATTGGCCACTCCCTACTCCTGTAGACCCATCCCATGGGTTGACTCACTCCAGGTATCCTCAGACATCCCAAACGTTTAGTTCGCAAACATTGGTGAAATGAGTGACCAATGGGACACTATTCACAATTTTTGGGTTGTCCCACCTGGGACACACATGTCTTTATTTCAAGACTAGACTCTATACTTCATTACATCATTACTCCCATTAACATGACACTACAATAAATTAATAACTATGACTATGTGGTAACGCACACGTTACACATGAGAGCTAATAATGTATGAGTTTGGTGAAATTATATTACAAATAGGGCCAGTTTATTGATTGGCATTGCTGTAGCAGGCAGATCACAGCAATGATTCCATGTGTGAGAAAATCCTCGCATTTGATTTTTTGAGAACAGCACTGACTTCGGACAATGTACACACTTCTGCATTTTTGCAGATTTGTCCCTTCCCTCTTATACACAACCTATTATTCTATCTACTGCCGAGGTTTGTAGGGGCACTTTCATGTTATTTATGTCTGCAAAAGGAATGAATGTGTTACAGGGAATGTACTTCTACATATAGATGTATGCATGTGTGTATGTATATATACTTATAACAAACTCGCTGACCTCCATGAGGCGGTCCAATTAGAACCAAGCCATTCAACCCTGACACCCCTGGATCCATAATTTCATATCCATGATTCCTCCACCCCACCCGAGTTCGACATACACGCAAACCATCATTTCTCTGGTTGCTATCGCAGCCATGACACACCTCCACACATTTCCCTCTCCCCATCATTAGGGACCCTACACATATGATGTTCCAACCCATGTATCATCAGGCTCTCCCAACATTTAGTCCTTGAACATACCTGTCCTTGCTTGTGTAATGGTCAGAGGTCCAACCATCCTAGCAATTTTTGGGTAGTCCCACCAGGGACTACCCTGTGATTGTTTGTAAAGTAGACTTAGCAGATCAACAATGTTACTTCCACTGGTAGTATCCTGCCTGTGGTGTGAGTAGCAGTGCTTTGCCACCCTTGCCCAGCTTGATATGATATACGCTGACAGCACTAAATAATACTGGAGTTGCTGTTGATTCCCTTCTCATTCTATTTGTATGCTTTATTGTCACAACATTCATTCTTCATAGAGATATGTATATTTATGCACACACACACACACACACACACACACACACACACAAATATATATATATATATATATATATATATATATATATATATATATATATGTATATATATATATATATATATATATATATATATATGTATTATATATCTGTACATACACATGCACATACATCTACACAATTATATACATTTCCTATGCTGGGTACTGCTTACACCCACACAAATGCACTCAGACTTGCTTACTTGTACTTATATATGTTTACTACAGCTTATTTGTGCTTACATCTGCTTACTAGTGCCTTATTCATTATGACACTACCACTTTGATTGAATGACATTAGTTAAATAGTTCATGCGGTACTCCAGCTCACACTTGCATGTTATTCTGTAAGTTATACAGCAAAACAATGTATAAATATGTTCATATAAACATTCCACATGGAAAATGATATGTGCTATAGTGGGACTCGAACTGTGAATGCCTGTTCATTAGGTGGATGCTCTAATCACTACACTATTGACGTTAATGTTGATTCTGCATTTTTTTTTCTATTTGGATGATTTTGATGTATAAGTTATGCTAAGCAGGGTGCAGTGATGCACAAACATTCTGCGCTTCGCTTACACTTTCAATAATGAAGCAATACAAATGTAAAATAGGGACACGGGGAATCTAATTGTGATAGTTTTAGGGACGGGGCTCAACATTCCACTATGTGCTTGTGTGTTTACTACTTTGATTTTATTTCAGTGTTCGTGGACACTCTTGTATGCTTAGCATACATTTCAGTATCCACGGACACTGACTTAATTACTTACTATTAGATTAGGCTTTAATAGTAAGCATTGTAGGTTGTGCAACAGTGGGGGCATGTTTACACCTCCGTAGAGCACTTAAACATGCCCCCTGCACTCGCACATGTTTCCTGTGCAAGTTGAGGGCGTGGCAGCGCTCCCTCATAAATATTCATATGGCGCTGCTGCACCATCTGTAAGGAGGATGCTCAGAGCAAGGCTAAAACCATCCTTGCGCCGAGCTTCATGAATCCCAGGGATTCTGTTTCTTTTTGGGAAACAATAAAATTTTATTAGGCATGAATTTATTTCTTTAAGTATATTCCTTTCTGGTAACAGTTATATTGCCAAGGCTAGCTATAAATATATATATATATATATATATATATATATATATATATATATATATATATAGGATATTGGGCAGTAAAACCATTTTTATTAACTGTAGTCTATCTTCAAATGTTAATATTATTTTGTTTCATTTTTCCACAGAGATTTTAATTGTATTGATGATATTATTGTAGTTTTTTTTAGACTAATTCATTATTATCCTTGCATAGCTCAGTTCCTAGATATTTTAAGGTAGATTCTTGTTTCCCTATAATGTGATCCCCCTTAGTCTGCAGTTCTTTTTTTTTTTATTTAAAAATAAAAATTTTGATTTTGATTTATTGACATGGAGTCCTGAAGTCATGTGCAATTTTTCAATTAATATATTTAATTCTTCTAATATCTCTTTTTTATTAGATAATGTTAGTAATATGTCATCAACAAATAGCATTACTTTAGAAATGTATTGTTCATAAACATCTATTCCTTTGATTTTTATATTGTTACAAATGGAATCTGCCAATATTTCAATAGCCAGAGCAAGCAGAATTGGTGATATGGGATATCCTTGTTTAGTGCCTTTTGTTATATGTATAGATTCAGAGATAAAAGGACCTAACTTGACATATGCTAAATTATTTGTATATATATTCTTAAGGAGATGAACAAAGGATGCAGGAAATTCAGATAGCATTAGGATTTTGAATAAATAGTCCCAATTTAGGGAATCAAAGGCTTTTTCTATATCTAAGCCAATTATGAGTGTTTTTTATTTTCTTTATTAACATAATCTGTAAGAGACATTATCCTTTTTAATATTGTCATGTTGCGTTTATGATATATAAATCCAGTTTGATCTTTATTTATTGTTTTGGATAGTGTTATTTTCATTCTGTTAGTAAATATTATTATAAATATCTTACAGTCATTATTTAATAACGATATAGGTCTACATGAGGTACAGAGGTTGGATGATTTGTTTTCCTTTAGGATTGGTGTGATTAAAGAATATCTCCAAGAGGGTGGTATTAAAGCTTGTCACTGAATTTCTAATAGACTGTTATGGAAGAGGGATAGTATCTTTGAATGAAAAAGTTAATATATTCCCATAATTATGCCATCTATACCTGGAGCTTTATTATTTTTACCCTCTTTTATTGTATCTGTAATTTCTTTGTAAGACATGGGTGTGTGCAGATCTAGTTTTAATTTTCCTGTTTTTTTTTTTTTATATTAGAAAATTTTTCATCTAGATTTAATTGATCAATATGTATATTTTCTGTTTGGTAATGTTCCATGTAATGATTTCTATAGGCATCAAGAATGTCACTTTTATCCAAAACATTTTTCCCTTTCTTTTCATGGAAGATCCTTTTAATGTTATTAGCTTTTGATTGTATTTTGATTCTTGTGGATAAATTATGTAGATATTTGGGAGAAGCGGCCAAGGTATTAATTTTTAGTTTTTCTAAAGCTAAACTAGTTTTATTTGTTAGAATTGCATTGCATTTATTGTTTAATATTCCTACTTTCTTCTTCATCACCAAATTATTTTGATTGTTTTAGCTTTTACTGACAAAAGTTTGGATTGTAGATCTAATAATTCAGAATCCCATTCTCTGATTGTTTTATACCAGCTTAGGATTTTACCATATAGGTAAGTTTTTAATGAGTCCCATATCATTATTTTATTTATCTCTGTGGTGTAATTAATATCTAAGAAGAACTGTAATTCAGATAATAACCAGGTTTTGAACTCTTTAATATTAGTTATATACGCTGGAATTCTGGAGTTAAAGATTAATGGTTTGTACCCATTTTGAAGTTTTAGTATCACTGAATTGTGGTCTGAAAAGGGGCAGGGAGTGATTGAGAAATTAATGATTTTAGAGTGTAAGTCATGGGCAGTAAATATTTTATCTATTCTAGTTTGGGTACCAAATCTGTGATCTTGATGGGAAAACAACAAAGATTTATTTGCTTTAAATTTGAAAGTCTCTACAAGATGAAATGTTTCTACCCACTTGTTTAAAGCTTTTGATACAGCAGATGTACGCAGTGGTCTTTTCTTTGCAGTTTCTGAAATATCAAATATACAATTAAAATTTCCTCCTAATATTAAGTTGCATTTTCTAATTATTGGAAATGAAATCCAAGTGTTTTTTAATAGTTCCTGATCCAATTCCTGGGAACCAGTATAGATTGGCTATAGTCCATATTCTACTATTATATTTAACTATTACTAATGCCATAAGGCTTTCTTTATCTTCATACTTATAAATGATTTCTGGGTTAATCACATTTGTTTTTCATAAAATTGTTACCCCTTTTGTCTTTGTCTTATAAGTGGATTGTGCCAATATCATATATTTTTTAGGATTCCATTTGTAATTGTCATTTGTTTTGAAATGAGCTTCTTGAAGGAAGACAATTTGTGCTTTGTTCAGTTTTAAATATTTCAGTAGACTTGATCTCTTGCTAGGATTGTTTAAGCCATTAGTATTTAAAGATAATAAAGTTAAATCCATTTTAGGTTATTTAGACTATGTATTTTGTGTTTTATTGTGACTATTAAACATTTTCCTCTGATAACTATAAAGTATGTGTTTGAGCTTTTAAAGGAAATTATCAGTTTTATACTTTGAGTGTTTACCAATAAAGTAATGTTTTGGTCAAGCATACTAAAAATGTTTTTGTGAAATAACACATTTAAATTAATTAATGTTAACAAAACTAAGATCCACACTAGCCATGGAATGAAAATAATTTCCAATCTGATGGATAAACCTAAGTCCATCAAATTATCACTCATACCTTGACAATCCAGACCATCTGAGCTCCATAAATTGAATTATCATATGGAGAATATTTGTAATAGGAATAAGCAATATTTATATTATTTTGGACAGATATAGTACTATTGAAGATTAGACAGAATTCTAATACAATATAAATGTCTACTTATTGTATAAGCAATTAATATTTACATGAGGATAGATGACAAGCAATTCAATCATAGAACAGTAAGATGTATCATATATAAAACCTCAGCAAAAGATTATAGCACACAGTTATTTAAATATATTCACCCTTATTGATGAAGTCTTTCAAAACCTTTTACTTAATATACATAGATGGTAATAATATTTATACCTAATGTTTATAAACAATGTATTTTACTGGATATATTGGAGGTTAAATGTCATTGTTTGCCAGCATTTAAGTAATCACTCTGTTTGTTGCTAACTTACTTAAAGGATCAAGTTTGTTTAATCTGAGCATTTATGAAAGTTAGTGCATTTTAATCATCAGTACATCCCTCTTCCCCCCATTTCCTACACATAAGGATGTTCATGTCTGTCATTTCTTATTATAAAATGAGTGAAATTATAGGTTAAAAACAACAAAATTCACTCATTGTGATTAATGATTACATGTTCCCTTTCCATATTCGTAAATTGCCATTTTATGGCATATATTGAAAGTTTTTAGATTTAAATGGCAACATTCTATTTTATATAATCAGCAATGGTTAAACTGAGTGATTATTGTCAATTTAATACTTTTTGTTCAGATTGTGATTGTTACATTTTGTGACATTCCTAGTTCAGGCTTCTATTGCTTTCCTTGAACAACTCAGTTTGATGCAATGTATAAAACATTAGTTACCTTGGTGACAGCTTAAATATTATGTATGGTCAAGATGGGTTACAAAACCACAATTCAAGTTAAAGCAATTATATGACTTCTTGTGCACATTTACTTATATGAGAAAATCATCATGCTTCCCCTTGATGTTCAATATAGCATATGTCATTTATGACAAGTTAAAACACTAGTGTTATTATACACAGCCCCATGTTATTAAACTGAGTGTATATTGTCAATTTAATACTATTTGTTCAGAATATGATTGCTACATTCTGTAATATTCCTAGTTCAGGCTTCTATTGTTTCCCTTGAACAACGTTGTCAGTTTGATGTTATCCATAAACATTAGTTACCTTAATAACTGCTTAAGTATTATATATGGTCAAGATGGGTTACGAAAACTACAATTCAGTGTAAAGGAATTACATGAGTTGTTTTGCATATTTACTTGTATAAGAAAATCATCATGCTTCCCCTTGATGTTCAAAGTAGTGCATGTCATTTATGACAAGTTAAGACAGTAGTGATATTATACACAAGCTCATGTTATTAAATCCTGTCTTTAATATTTAAATTCAGCAGACTGCCTCTTCTTATATGACGATTATATGTTCTATGTCTAGATTTACTAAAATCATACATTACATAATTATTGAGTGTGTTTTTTTTTTTTTTTGTTTTTGACTGTTGCTTAGTTATCGAGACTCCACAAGCTGTAATGCTTATTCTTATTATTAGCTCCTTCAAAGCATGTTTATACAGTCCATAGACTTTAAATTATGAGACCCTTCTAGTTTCTTATTTGTTATATTTCCATCCTTACATACACACATATCAGTACTTCAAGCAGGGGCAACAATACCTATCCAGTTTTACCAGAATACCATTCACTAGTTCTAGTTCATGCAGTGTGTTTCCAGGCTGTTCTTAAAATATCCAAACCGATATTTGTCCTGTTCCATTTTACCAGCCTGTTCCATGCAGTGGCCACTCTGCCAGTGAACCACTCAACACACCTTCCATTCCCACAGATATTTCCATGAAGGAAATCTGATGACTCTCTAGCACTTCCCAGCAACCCCAAACACCCCTAGAATCAGCTATCCCCATATACCCAGCACGTACAAGCAAGCTCACCTCCCAGACCACTGGAAAGGGTTCTGCACAAGACCAAGTGCTCTTAGTCTTTCACAATAACTCAGACTTCAACTCTTATGTAAGTCCTTAATGTGTTTGGACCAAAATACATTTTAAATATAAAATTGCGCTTATTATTTATTTATTTATTTTTTTATCAATAATCAACTTAAGGGAGACCATCAATATGTGTACATGTAGTTTAAAACAGCCCTTTTATTATATAAATATATATATATATATATATATATGTTTTAAAAACCAGTAACATTGCCAAGAATCATCATCTCGGAGGCTCATTAGAGCCGCTAAGCATTCTCATCACTTTGTCCCCATTACCATAGTGACCTGGAAGCGTCTGTTTCTGTTAGTGTGTATGTGTACTGCATACCAGAGTCTTGCGATGCACCTGAAGCAAAGTTTCACTTCACTGCAACTTAAAACCTAAATTCCCTCCCTTTCAGCGAGGCAGCAGCCAGGAAAAGAACAGAGAGCAGATCAAAAAAAAACTTGCAACAAGCTGCCACAACAAGAGACAACACATTCCTCAAGCCTTCCCACCTCTCACTCAGCAGATGTATAAACAAACCACTCTCTGCTAAAACATTCCAAACCACAGTTCCACCCAACCCCCTTCCCTTGTATCCAGACCAAAACAACAAATGTCTCCTCCCAATATACAAGCATCAGCAAACCTGAATCACAAGCCACAACTCACATCTTCCCGGAGACAAAAATGGCAACACACAACAGCCGCCAGACACAGCTCCATCCACACACACCATGTCAGGCTCAATGAAACAGCACTCGAGGCTATGATACCTGCCATAATTGATATTAACTATCTTTAGACAGAGTAACAATGACATTTGCTGTAGCTGCCAGACACAGCTACATCCACGGACACCACACCAGGATTGATCAAACAACACTCGAAAGTATGATACCTGCCACAGCTGATATCAACTATGTCTAGACAGAACAACAATGACATTTGCACGAGCTGCCAGACACAGCTGCATCCACGCACACTGCATCAGGATTGATCAAGCAGCACTCATAGCCATGATAACCACCATAATTGATATTAACTATATTTAGGCAGAATAATGATGACATTTGTACTAAGAGCTTGCTATTATTATTCAACCAGGATATACATGACATTTCTAAATCATACTTTAACTGAAGAAGGCATTAGTATCCATGACAGGATTTTTTTTTCAAAACACTGTACTGTTACTGCTATTATATATGGTGTTAATTTGTTACATTTGAGCCTGAACTCTGATGAATGGTACCTTGTTGAATTAGTTAATGACTTAAATTATTATAAGTAAAAACAATGAAAAATGAACAAGATAAGTATTCACTGAGTTCAAGTAGGGGATAGAAACTTCTATGTTTATATTATATGTTGCTTTGTTTGGCTTATATGTAATATAAATAGTCACCCATCTTGACCTGCCTTTGTTTGTGAAGAATTACTGGAGTCTTTGAACATTCTGAATAAATCATTACTGTTTCTCAGTTGTTTAAGAAACCCTCCTTTTTAAATAAAAACAGATGACAAGTGATGTACCATATCAGTTGATACTTTGAGATATGTAGTTGTAAGAGTTTTTTTTGGGACAGTTATCTTGGAATCAGTTTTTTGTTTCTTCTTTCTAGCATCAGTCCAATGATTTGTTTATTTTACTCTTTTAAGAGTAGGGGCCATCCATTCTATTTCTTCTGAGATAGACACTATATTGTTGTTTTTGATGAATATATTATTCTATGTCATTAAAGGTTCTCATCTCATTGGCAAAAAGTATTTTTATCTTGGCTGGAAAGGCCAGCTGTGCTTAATGTTGTTTTATTTCAACAGTTTTATTATTGGCCAGACTTTTTTTCCTTTGTTCTAGTATTCTAGAAGAATAATCATTGTCAAACCTTATCAGGCTTTGATTGTATTTTAAGGGTGATTTTCTCCAAGCAGATTTTAATATTAGTTCCTTGTCCAGAAATGAAAGAAATTATATAACTATGGGTATAGGTGGAGTATTTGTTGAGTTAGAAGCAATTTTCCTCAGTGCTCTATGCACCCTTTCAATTCCAAATGAAAATCCCTCTTTCAAATATAAAAATTCAGGAATCCAAGTAAAGAATGAAATAATGTCTTCTCCTTCAGTGTTTTCAGGCAGACCAAAGATCCATATTTTGTTTCTCCTTTCCCTGTTTTCTAAGTCATTTATTTTGTTAAGCAGCCACATATTCTGTTTAAGCACAAATTCTTTTTTTTTTTTGAAATTCTTTTTCTTTGAGTCTCGCTTCAATGTAATTTAGAGAAGTCTCTATATTTGTTATTTTTGTATGGTGTTGCTGTAATAGTTCCTTAAGAGTATCAGTCTGTTTTTCAGAATTTAATTTGAGGTTTTCTAAATGATTTTTAAAGCCACCCATCTTCAAAGATAGTTCCTGCAAGGTAGATATCATCAATTGCAGTTCTTATTTCAAAGCAGCATCTGGATGAGAATTCCTTGAGTTGTTCTTATTCAGTGACTCAATATATCTCCAAGTTACTTGACAGGAACATTTTTGTATATCTCCACCAAAATTAATATTTATGTAGTTTAGCAGTTTATCTATAGATTTCTGATGTTTTAAACTTGAAAATAATAACATTTTCCTATATTATTATACTAGTGTATGGAGCTCTCAAAATTCACTGTTGTCAGTTGGCCATCTAGGCTCTGTCCCTCATGACTAAATCTTCATGCAAAGATGTTAATACTTTTAACCAGAAGTTAGGTACTGCATCTGGGCATGGGGTTTTCCAGTTTGAGGTTTTTATTTACTTTGTTTCAATCTCTCTGGCTTTTACTTCATTCCATTTCATATCCTGTACCTTTAAACTTCTTATTCTTTATTTCACTTTCTTTAACTTCTTCTATCCATTTAGCGTCTTTGCTTTGTTCCACAGGATCTTCATAGATACTTCTCCAAAATGTATCTATTTTTTCTTTTTTGGTGGTCTTTCAATTCCTTTTACCTCTTTCTCAATTCTCTGTAAAACTTTTATGAGTCATCAAGAAATTGCTTATTGTGTTATTTTCCTTTATATTTATCTGTGTATCCTTTAGGTTTTTCCATATGTGCTGAGATTTTTAGTTTATTTGCAATAGTGCATGATATATCTTGATCTGTTCTAGTACTGCACATTGCTTTTTTCACGTCTATCTTTCTAAGTATTTTCGTTGATCTGTTCCCTCTTCTATACTCTTCTAACAGTGATACTTCTTGCCTTAGTTGCTTTATAGTTTTCTGTATTTGATACTTCCATAATGGTATTTGATTTATCCCCTTTCTCTCCCTCACTACCCTGTGTTCTAGTGGTAGAACTTTTATTGGTTATTAATTTAGCTGCACAGTAATATATCTTGTTTACTTTTGTTATATTGCATCCATTTCCTGTGGGCATTCTATGGAAAGTTCTATTGCATCTTCCTGTGGCACATTTTCTTCAGTTTCATCCTGTGCCATATGAGAACTCTCTGGCCTATCACTCCTCAACATTAACTGTGTCAGGGTTTCCATAGTTTCCTGTTCCTTCCCTTGCTGTCCAGCTTTAAGGGAAGTTTATACTTGTTTCCTGTGGAAGGCTGCAAAATATCTTCATATGTCACCTGACCAATTGCTTCCCATTCTACTGGTTTCCCGTTAATTTTGAGTTACATTGCTCCCTCCTTTTGTGGTGCTTTCTGGATTAGATTTTCTACAGTGAATCCTTCACTTTGGAGGTACTCCATAACCTCAGTTTCTATTTCTTTAACTCCTCCATTACTGATCTCCTTTTCTACTTTTCCTCTTTGTCTTCTTATTTTTTGCATTGTAAAGTTTTCCATGTCTGGATTCCTTTGCCTCTATTTCTCTTCAAATATCTTTGATGCTGCTTTTTTGTATTGATTAGTTTTACTTTCTCTTGCGTAGGTATTATACCATTTTAACTCTATTTTTCTTTCCCTTGTCCATATTTCTTCTTCAGCTGTTTCCTGATTTTCCTGTTTTACCTTACTTTGGGGACTCATTCCATCATACTGTGATGAAACCTGTTACACCTTCTACATCAAATCCTTCACTTCGCAGGCACTCCATAACTTCAACTTCTATTTTTTTTATCTTCTGCTTTACTAATCTGCTTTTCTACATTCCCTGTTTGTGATATTATTTTTTTATTGTAAAATTTTCCATGTCTGGATGCCCTTGCCTGTATTCCTCTTTGAATATCTTTGGGCTGCCTTTTTTATGTTGATTAATATGGCTTTTGCCTTTGCATAAATATTGCACCATATCAAATCTATCTTTCTTTCCCCTGTCCATATTTCTTTTTTATACTTTTCAAAAATATATAAATAGGTTTTGTTGTTTATATTTTCACACTTCCTCACATGCTTCTTTTTCTTAACCGTTCAAAGTGTCTTGGTCTATATACTGATTTTCAAAAACCTGCTGTATTAATGACCACAAATTTTTATTTGAAGTTTTTGTTTTTCTTGCAGAAGTATTTTTCTTTCCTCTAATTTATCTCTTAATCTTTTTGTATATCTTGTGTCTGGAAATTCTCGGCTTTATGCTTAATAGTAACAATACAAATTTCTTTCTTATCCTCAACAGTCCACTCTATTGTCTTTATGGCTCTTCTCTGGCCTATCAGTTTTTGTAATTTTTGTGGACTGCTACTTCCTTCTACAGCAGGGGGGTCCATCCTCCCCCTGGGCCTGGCACCATTGTAGGAATGTTTCCATATTTTGAAGATTCTATACTGTCATTTTTTCCAGTCCTGACACCAGTGTGCCTTCCAGGACTGTGCACATTTTTTCCTTGGTCTTGTGCACCCAACTATCTTTATTAATTTTTTAACATACTTCTGTCCATGACATATGCAGTATAAATACAGTCTGTATATCAGTGTCACTTTGGTGAAATTTTGTAGAAAACAGGGTCCACTTTGTGAAGGTACTCACCAAGACTTGAGGATGAATTCAGTTTCAGCCCTACTGCTCTCCTTTGCTTGCTGACTTTTCATCTGTTCATTCAGACCCCTGATGGTTTCCTGTGTGAGTGTGCGGGCGAATGTGTATCCCATGGTGGTCAAAGCAGAGTGGGGTAGTTTGGTATAGGCTGGGTAGCGGTGTGTGTGTGTGTGCGCGTGCGCGTGTGTGTGTGTGTGTGTGTGTGTGTGTGTGTGTGTGTGCGCCTGTGTGTGTGTGCGTCTGTGTATGTATATGTATAAGTATGTTTGCAATTGTGTTTACGAGTGTGTGGCTGTGTATGGGTGAAAGGATGAGTATATTTCTGATGGGGGTTATAATATAGTGATTGTGTGTGTGTGTGTGTGTGTGTGTGTGTGTGTGTGTGTGTGTGTGTGTGTGTGTGTGTGTGGAGGGGGCTGCCACAGCTCTAAACTCCCCTAGACTAACAAGCAGTTCCTGCAGTACTGCAGGGGTGGGGCACATTAGACACCAGGAAATTTCAAGTATTAAAGCAAAGACATTTAAGATGTTAATCAAAAGACAGACAGGTTTGGGCATGTGAAATACATATTTGGGAATATTAGACATCCAGGAATTAAAAGCATTACACTAAAGTCACTTAAAAAGTTAGTAGGCCAACAGGAGAGTTAAGTGCACAAAAATGTATGGAGGGGGCAGTAGACACAGGGGACAGCATTTCATATTACTTGTTATTTTTAAAAAAGTTAATAGAACAACTGGTTTTGTGACAAGTAAGATGTTGGGGTGAACACTAGACACTAGGGGCATTTTAATATTACCCTAAAGCTTACAATCTTAATAGAAAGCGATATGCATCCTGCATCCTTGGCACAGAAAGCACCTGATTAACAACTCACCACTTAAGTTTTATGCATTAACCGGGAGCATTACTACAAAGCAGTTTGTGCATTCTGATGCATTTTCTGAAAAAACAAGAAGTATGAAACTCTAATGTCTGGGCATTTTGATTGACTGCAATAATCCATGAGTTACTAGGGGCAGGGCAGGTGCAAGATAAAATCAGGGACATTTTGTAAAATCCAGAATAATTGAGAGTGGTGGGAGTGTGTCCATCTATACAGTGGTGGTATACATCAAATGGCCATTGTTAAGAATTCCAGACAGTACTGGAAGGAGCACTAGATGACATTCTGGAGAATTTTTTAAATATTATCTGGGAGTCACTTAAAAAGTTAAAAGAACTGCAGGTCTGGCATCATGATGCAGTTTCTGAACAATAAGATCAAGAATGCAACTTAAATGTCTGCAATCAACTAACTGTAATCGTTCATGATTTGTAAGGGGCAGGGAAAAATAAGAGTCTACATCAGGGACTTTCTGTAAATGTAGGGGCATATAAGAGGCATAGTGTTATGTGTGTGTGTGTGTGTGTGTGTGTGTGTGTGTGTGTGTGTGTGTGTGTGTGTGTGTGTGTGTGTGAATGTATGTGTGATTGTGCATCTGTGTGTGTGTGTGTGTGTGTGTGTGTGTGTGTGTGTGTGTGTGTGTGTGTGAATGTATGTGTGATTGTGCATCTGTGTGTGTGTGTGTGTGTGTGTGTGTGTGTGTGTGTGTGTGTGTGTGTGTGTGTGTGTGTGTGTGTGTGTGTGTGTGTGCATGCTGACTGGAAAAGACATATGCTAGGATGAGGCAATATATAAATGAATCTCATTCCTATTTTTGGTGGATGCTAAATCCAAATGTATCCACCAGATGACCTGCAAAGTCCTTCTGGGTCAACCATCCACAAAGCACCGCTTATATGACAGGCTCGGTCATTTATGCAAGGCAGCTAGAAAAGTCTGGCATTCGTGCATTAGTACTTCAGAAAATACAAGGAAGACATGCAGTGTGGCTGTATTGATGGAGCAAGAATCGAATACCCAGTTCTGACCTTAAACTTGTATTAAGCCCCCTGCTTCTGGAGACTGCAAAACAGTAATCTTGCATAGCTATGGTCTTTGGTTATGCCCAACCTATTCATAGCCTGCAAGAGAGCTGCACCCATGTGGCAGTATTACTAATACAGGCTTCTTATGTTTTAATCATGCAATTCCTGCAGTAACATTATACAGAAAAAAACACCACCTGCACTTAAACAATGTATACTGGCATTCACTTCCAGAAAAATAGTGCTGCAAACTCAATTCATATTTCTGAGTTAAGAGTAGAGATCTGTTTTCCTCATTAACCTACATGATTTGAGTATCATGGAGTACCTTTTTTATCTTTTACATTTGGTATAGAATTAGTATTTAGTATAGTGTAATTTCTAGATCCAGGACCTGCATGGGGATGTCTAATTTATTATAATGGTTTGTCAAAGCATTTTTAATATGAACAACTGAAACAAATAATTGAATATTTAAACAAAGATTACCTTTAATGTTAAAGAAAAAAGCAAGCATTCAATCAACTTTAAACCTACTAGAAAGAGATGCAAATAACTAGAAATTAATTGTAACATCAAACTTGAAGATTCAAAGACAGACAAAAAAAGTGGACATGAAATGAAGCAAAACAAATAATTTAATGTGTAATGTAACAGCCTCAAACAGAGCATTTGTAAGTGAATATTCTTAAATTATTTCTTAACTGAGGAACTTAGAAGTATTCAAAGACATTTAAATTATATACATAGGGGAACATTTATGAAATATTTAAATGCTGGTTGTTATTTGCCAAGCTATTACATTTGAATTAACACAAACAAACAATGGCAAAAAACTGCGGAGCGGTCCTTATGATCTGAATGCAAATACATTAACAATGAAGTCTATTAAAATGATAATTAAACAATTAAAAAACACATGTCTTATTCTTTCTAAGATGCCACGTCTTCAAAAACATTAAAAATGCCAATGTGCTAGTCTAAGGAATGGTTATTGATGTAAGATGCAGTAAATATGCTTCAGGATTAACTATAAAGCTAACCTCTAGGCCTACAATAAGTAAAATGTACTAATCACTTAATAATAATCTTTATTGTGTGTCTTGATCCAGATTAAGCATTTAAATAAGTAAAGACTGGCCACTGCAGTGTTAGTGTTTCAAGGAGTTACTCAAAGAAACAAGAGCAAATAATTTCTAGTGTCAGAATAAATGTGGATTAAACATGTCACACTACTACATCCATGGCATCTGCTTCAAAAATATAACTAATAAAAAAAAAGTGTAGGAATAAGGTAAATATTTCAGAAAAAATACACTTTCTTGATAAGTGACAGGATGCAATGCACTGAAACAAGTCCACTAGGTAATCTCGAAATACTGAAATCCCAAATTTCAGTATTTCGAAATTACATAGCCGAAAACCCAAACACAACACACATTGCCGAAACTGCATAACCATGAAATTCAAAATCCTTTAGTTAATCTACACATACACCACACACATAAATATACTCACAACCCCCCCACAATCCAATAAATGATTCTACACTACAGATAAGCAGGGGCACAAGCCCCCCCTGAACCCATGTGGTGGGCTTTGCCCCCCACACCCCCTACTTATATATTCTAACTCCGAGATCACACAGACACACAAACGAAACTCACACCCACACATTTTACAGTCCCTCACAGACATCACAGTCACAACGCACACTTGCACACACTAAAGCCCCTAACCAGCACACTTACACATGCATACTTACCTAAACATCCACCCATCTATCTACACACCGCACTAGCGGAAACGGACATTCAACATCTCTGTGTTTTGGGATTTTGAATTTTGCACTTCTACCAGTTTCAGAACTTTGAGTTTTCAGCTATGTAATTTCAAAATACTGAAATTCAGGATTTCAGTATTGTGAGATTACATAGTGGACCCACTGAAACACATTCCAGCACAACAATGAATGATAAATTATTGTCTACAGATATGTGACCACATCACAGCATAGATAATCCTCTAATAACAGCTAATTAACATACTTTCTTCCATCAGTTTTACTATCTTTGAGATCCCTAAGATCCACAAAAGTATTGAAAATCCACCAATGAAGCTAACTGTTTATGGGAGAGGGTCGATAACAAGTCTTTATGCGAACGTTTTGGAAAATAGTTTAAAAGAATTATTGAAGAATGAGGAACGAAACTGCAGGGACTCTTGGGACTTTTTGGAAAAAAATGAACACAGTGGAAGTGGAGACCAAAACATTTTTAGTCACGGTAGATATAAAAGACTTATATAGAGTCATTCCACACCACGTGGGAATATTAGGGTTCACTGAATTTTTACTTGAAAAGCATGTCCCACAAGAAAGGCTGAATTTATTTGAGGAACTGCTTGAACTTGTACTGAAAATAATTTTATATACTTTGAAGGGGAGCATTTCTGCCAAAAAACAGGGTGGCTATGGGCTTGAATTGTGGTTCTTTAGTTGGTAACATAGTTATGGCACTTGGGAGAAGGAATACATAACCAGTGGTGCAAACAAAAATTCTTACAGGTTCTACACCCGATATTTAGACTATTTGTTTTTTTGTTTGGAAAGATACTAAAACAAGATTAGATGATTCTATTATATATATTAACAATAACACCAACTTTCTGGTGTTTACGCAACAAACTGAGAAGACATATATACCATACTTGGATATATTATTAGAGAAAAATACTGATAACCATACATATATGTCAAAAATATATAGGAAACCCACTTATTGAAATACATTATTGCATTTTATGAGTGGGCACCCACAAAAACTAAAGAAGGCTGTCATAAAGGGGCAATTTGTTGGAGCAGCATGAATGGTGACCAAACACCAAGACTTCTTGGTGAAATGTGAACTTATGTTAAATATGTTCCTGCAAAAAGGTTACCCATGAACCTTGGTAGTTGAGATTATGGACAAGGTGGTATATAAAGGGGAAACTGGCCACTTTAAACCTATTTTATATTTAAATGGTATAGAAAATAATAGGGAACCCCAAAAAATGAAAATGCTCCTTGTCCATACAGAAGTAGTATGGTAACCAACTTTAACACTGAAAGTGGGCTGATTAAATGGGTGCTTGAGATTAACTGGAATATACTGAAATATTATGATGGCACTTATGGGAAACTGGGGGAGAGACCCATTATAGTATACAAAAAAGGAGTAAGCATGAAAAACATTTTGGAGACACCCTTTAAAGCACACGCTGACTCTACAGTAGTAAAAGGCATGAAAAAACGTGCTTTTTTATAGCTACTGTAGATTTGTCCAAGTAGATGAAGAATTTGTAATAAATAGACAAAAATTTCAAATGAAAGATAAATTTAACTGTACATCGAAAGGAGTGGTATATGTGGGCCTCTCCCAGGTATACAATTCATTTTATATAGGTAAGACTGAGTGCACTCTAAGAGAGTGGACATATGAATATATATATATATATATATATATATATATATATATATATATATATATATATATATATATATGATATTAAAAGGAGCAAAAATACTAATGTTCTAGCCAAACACGTTAGTGACTGCCCAGGCCATAATTTTCAATTTAGTGTTTTGAAACAGGTTAAAAAGAGTGGGTGAGGGGACCATGGACCCTGAGACTTGAAACCAGAAAATTATTCTGGCAACTGCATTTTAATGCCATATAGACCTGGTATAAATAAGCAGTGCTCTAATTCATGTTAGTCAAATTAAAAGCTTTAGAATGTTTGTATGTTTGATTTTTTTGGGGGAGACACACTTGCAATTTTGAAATTTCATGAATGGTTCTTTGAAATATTTTTATGCATGTTTGCCTCTATATTGTATTTAATAAATGGAACAGGGTGGGTTTTTAAAAAAAAACTTTTACAAAGTTTTAATATATTATTTCAACATACATTGATTATATAATGTGTTATTATAAAACAATGCACTTTAGTAACAATGCACCAACACATATTGGGTGCTTGTCACTTCAAATGTTGGAAGGAAAGATTTCTTAATGAACACATCACCAAGGTTTCTTAAGGATCATGTGACCACCAATTTTGAGGGTTATTTAAATTACAGACTGCTAGCAAGGTTTATTCTGAAGAAGTCCTATGATTATACAAGACAAAAGCACTTATTGTAAAAAAATTTATTTTAATAAAGTTGAATGTAAAATTTTAAACACCATCTGGATTTATTTTATGGAGGGCTAGAATGTACTGGTTGGCTGTCAAGCTGCTGACTAGTCAACTTTTGTTCTTTCATTGGTTTGTCAATGCAGTGATCCAAGCTACCAGACTTCCCTTAGAATGGCTGAACTGCCATCAGCTACTCACCCCTATTTTCCCCCAAGCAGAGACCCCACCCCCTACTCCCCCCACACAACTAATTGAACATAAGTTGTCTGGGAGACAGTCAGGGCTTTACCCCACTGCACCATGGGACCAGAACACTCAAGCAGACAGTGTAAGAAGCTGCTCAACCCTTTGTTGGACCATGGTCAAATGGAGCCCCAGGCAGGGTAGGGGATTGAGCTCCCCCATACATAGACAACCCACCCCCATACACAGAACCCCCAATTACTATAAACACTGTTCAAACCTCTCAGTGTGCATACTGTTTTCTGCTTTATTTCTAAAATGATTACAAATATTTGGATTCATTTAAAACTTTTATTTGAAATTGTATAGCAGAAACTCTGACAGAAATTTGCTAAACAAAGCAATACATTCTGACAATGAAAACAGACTTTGCATTAAAACTTCTCTTCCGTTGAAACTCACATTTATTAAAATGGCATGAAACTCACATTCAAAGAAAATCCATCGGATTTACAAATCATCCTTGCAGGACTAATCTAGTCCTGCACAAAAGCAGCAGTTGAAGAGGAGGACGGCAGCGCGCTATGCATGTTAATGAAGGCGCGCTGCCTGAACTCCAAATGCTACATGGAGCGTGGACGAGTGCAGGGGGTGTGTCTGAGAGCAGAGCTCTCAGAATAAACATGCCCCTGCAAAGTAGAACAGAATAATGTGTAAATAATTGAGCAACAATCCCCATGTGTTCAACAGCAACAGTACAGTCAAATAAAATGAAGAAACCCTATTATTGATTTGTTTTAAAACCCCGAGTACTGCTAACTGTAGGTGCGCAGGTTTGCCCCTCGCCTAGCTACATTTAAAGCAGCTGAAAAGGCTGAAGAGGATAACAAGGAATATATATGCAAATGAAGTAACACATTAATAGTGGAGTGGTTAGAGCATCCGCCTAATAAACAGGCATTCCCAGTTTGAGTCCCACTGCAGCACAAATCATTTTCCAGAGGAAATTTGTATATGAACATAATTTTACATCGTGTTGCCGTATAACCTACAGAATAACAATTAAATGTGAACTGAAAGAGTGCATGAAATGCACATGTGAATTGTTAGCATCATAATGAATAAGGCACATGTAAACAGGTCTAAGCACAAATAAGCAGCAGTAAGTGTGTCCAAGTGCATTTGTGTGGGAGTAAGCATTGCCCACCCAAACAGAGTAAGCAAAGAAGAAGCTAATGAGTGTAAGAAACTGTAACCGGAGGTTAGCAGTGCTTACCATCGCGCAAACCAGCACAAACCCACTTACAATTGCTGTAAGGTGCCTTAATCACTCACCCAAGTTCTGCCCAGCAAAAAAATAAACTGCCTCAGCAAGGATCAAACCCAGGATGCTATACATTATAGTCACAGTAGTTAACCACTAAGCCATCATAGCAATAAAAAAGCAAGTTTAAGGCCATACATCCCATACACCCACGTGGATATATATATACATATATATATATATATATATATATATATATATATATATATATATATATAAATATATATAGAAATATATATATATATATATATATATATATATATATATATATATATATATATATATATATATATATATATATATATATATATATATATATATATATATATATATATATATATATGTATGTATGCAGACATATATATATACATATATATATATATATATATATATATATACATGTGTATGTATATATATATATATATATATATATATATGCAGACATATATATATATATATATATATATATATGTGTGTGTGTGTGTGTGTGTGTGTGTGTGTGTGTGTGTGTGTGTGTGTGTGTGTGTGTGTGTGTGTGTGTTTGTGTGTGTTTGTGTGTGCGTGTTTGTAGATACACATAGTAAACAGCACACAAGAATGACATATGTTCACAGGCTATGCCAGTGTAAGTGAAGGGCCCAAGCAAGAAACATGTAACATGTAGCATCACCCCCCCCCCAGCCAGACAGAGGAAACATACACACAAACCCACAAACAATGTAAATAGTCCACTACTCTCCAGACTACAGGCAGGATACAACCAGGGGGGTACACAGTGCACCCATGAAATCTAAACTTGAAAGACAGACAGGAGCGTCCCTTGCGGGATGCCCCAAAAATTGACATATCATGCAAGGAAGCTGATGCGACAACCATTCTGGCTGGGGTGTGTATATACCCAGAATGCAAGGGTGGGAAAGCCTGATGACCCATGGGTCGAGACAACGTACTACATGAGTCCCATGAAATGGAGAGTGGGCAGCGTTTAGTGGTGTGTTCAGACCCGACCTGCACCCAGAGTAAGGATGGGTGCTGTAGAGGAGGTGTGGGTGGGGGAACTATGGGTAGCTACTTATGGGTCTAGGTGTGCAGGCGTTGGCTGATGTGGGTCTATATGGACAGCCCCAGGGATTTAAGCAAAAGTGTTCATTGGGCAGAGGCATCACTCAATGAGCAGCCACACCTGCTATGAGTCCCACTGCAGCAAAGTCTAATCTACATGGCAAGGATCGGAATAACCAGATGTAGATGTATATATGTAGAGGTATGTGTGTGTATATCTACCCATAGCTACATGGAGATATACCTCTCCCTCTCTGTAGTACAAATGGATGCATACAGAGACAGAATACATATATATATATATATATATATATATATATATATATATATATATATATAGATAGATATATATATATATATATATATACCCACATATAGATATATACATATTCAGACACCCATACCCCTATATATATATATATATATATATATATATATATATATATATATATATATATATATATATATATGTATATATATATATATATATATATATATATATATATATATATAGATAGATAGCAATATATAAATATATATGTGTGTGTGTGTGTGTGTGTGTGTGTGTGTGTGTGTGTGTGTGTGTGTGTGTAAATATACACATGTATATAGCTAGGATATGATAAAGCAGTTACAAATTACATATGTTTACAGGCCATGCAAATGGGGGTGAGGGGTCCAATCAACAAATGTGTAACATGTAGCATCGACCTTTCCCCCAGCTAGACTGGTGAAACATACAGACATACAATAAAAGTAAACACACCACTGCTTCCCGGACTACAGGCAGGATGCTACCAGTGGGAGAGACCTGCCAAGCCTAATCTTGAAGCAAAGACATGTATATCCCATTTTGGACACCCCAAAAACTATTGATCATCGGAGTCAGTCCCTGTAATGATTTATCCAACCAGGCTGTATACATACATGGACCATGGGTTGTGCAAGCCTGATAACCCATGGGTTGACACAACGTACGACATGGGTCCAGACACTTGGAGAGTGGGCAATGTGTGGTGGTGTGGTTAGACCCCACCTGCACCCACAGTAAGGATGAGTGCTGTGGAGGAGGGGCAGGTGCGGGAACTATGGGTATGCTATTATGGGCCTAGGCGTGCAGGTTTTGACTGGCGCAGTTGTATTCGGACCACCCTGGGGAAGTAAGTAATATTGCGAATTGGGCAGAGCTTACACCCATACCTCACAACCTCTAAGAGCAAAACCACTGGACAGAACCTAAGCTGCTGGGGGGACAATTAGGGACAGAAAGCACATATTCTACTTACAACCTTAGAAGTCTGATAGAATAATAGGTTATGCATTAGCATGACTCGTCTGAAGGATGTGGGGTCCTAAACCCAATTACTTGCCTGTATTTAATGGCATCAGTTCCCAGGTATTTGCCAGACAGATACAGATTGTAAGAGGAACACACCAATATTATGAAGCAAACTCTGGACAGGCCGCGGATTCTGTACAGCCGACAGGCATGCTTATTCCTAATGGGCAGCTTCTCCTGATACGGGTCCCACTGCAGCACAGTCCAGTTTACAAGGCTAAGTACAGTATAACCATATGTGTTGTTGCATAACCCACTACACAACACCTACGAATACATGGTCACAACACCCCACTGTAGGCATGTAAGCCGATGTAATAGGCATCAATAGGTATTATTGTAGTCCTCACCCCCACCCAGTGGTGTAAGTGTCCGACACAAACACCAAATGCAGTGCATATGCACAGCTGTTGTCATAGACAACATGGCCAGCTGTGGACCTTCCCTGCAGCCATCCTGCACATCCCTGGATAATCCCTCTACTAAAACCCCCCTTTATGCCTCATGCACACCATGTACCTATCAGCCCCTGTTCTATTTCTAGTAATGTCTACGGGTACATGTAGGTGACACCCTCTTCCCCCACTATATTGCCAGTAACTGGCACCCCAACTCACATGTAGTATCACAGCTATCCCACAGGACACATCTAACTAACACATGAAGGAACACCACAAGCACACCTGGAGCAGCACAGCCTCACCACCTTGCGAAACCCCCCCAGCTCACACTCTATACCACTACATCAACTAGTGATACTGACATCTCTTGTCCTGCCTCCCATACAAATCCCAACATCCAACATACCTTCCCTATTGCTCCCCATCCAATTATACTTATGGGGTACTATACAGTTACAATGTCACCCCCACTACCTACCTGCCTACCCCTTAGCTATTCACCCCTACTGTACCACACAGGTATGGAATAACTAAACCTACCCCGAATACCTGCCTGTAACCTATCCAGACTTGTGAAACAGGAATCCTACCTCACCTTAAACTGACCTTTGTCAACAGTCATACCTGACATGTAAACCTGACCTAAGCATGGATAATACTGACAGTTTAACGTAAACTAAGCATGATTAATGGGGGATGTAGCTATGTTATGTCTATTACCCTCTATGAATGTGAACACCCCAGTATTAATTGGGATATGTAGTTGGGGTCAATGTAGAGCTCTACACCCTGGGCCACCGCTGACAATGGACAAGCATACAGTCCAAATGTCAAGGTTGACAGATGTGAACAAAATGCATGATGTTGCATGTGTGTATGCGGGAGCAAGCGGGTGTAAGCCTGTTTGGCTACCAGTATGCCAGTACCACACTAGTGAAGCAATGTAGAGGTTAACTGAGTACAAGACGCCGCAACCAGAGGTCAGTAATGCTGTGCTTTGCACTAACAAGCACATACCCACCTACAAATGTTTTACAGTTCCTTAGTCACCCTGTAGCCAACAGCTGTTGTTGTGGCCATTAACAAAATAATCCGAAACTGCCAGGTTGCAAATCTCTGACCCTGCACACTATAGTAGACGTGAGTCCCACTAAGCCATTGTGGATACACATTCAGCTGCTGTGATCACAAACACATCATCCAGCACAGGCATCCAACAGTATAGGAAATGTATATAATTATGTAGATGTGCGTGTGTATGTATATATATATATATATATATATATATATATATATATATATATATATATATATATGAAGAATGAACATCGTGACAATAAAACATACAAAAAGAATGAGAAGGAAAACAACAGCAACACCTGTATTATGTTGTGCTGTCATCTTATGTCATTCATACCAATCTGGGCAGGGGTGAGCAAATTATTGCTTCTCGAACAACAGGCAGGATACTACCAGTGGAAGTAACATTGCTGACCTGCTAAGTCTACCTTACAAACAATTACAGGGTAGTCCAAAAAATTGCGAGTTGTTTGGACTTCCGACCATTACACAAGCTAGGGCAGGTATGTTCAAGGACTAAAAGGTTGGCAGAGAATGATGATACATGGGTTGAGATAACATACCTGTAGGGTCCCAAATCCTGGGGAGAGGGCAATGTGTGGATGTGTGTTATGGCTGGGATAGCAACTGGAGAATGGATGGTTTGTGTGTATGTGGAACTCGGGTGGGGTGGAGGAACCATGGCTATGAAACATGGATCCAGGTATGTCAAGTTTGAATGGCCCAATTCTAATTGGACCGCCTCATGGAGGTCAGTGAGTTCATTATAAATATATATGCATACACACATACATACATCTATATGTAGAAGTACATTCCCTGTACCACATTCATTACTTTTGCAGATATAAATAACATGAAAGCGCCCCTATAAACCTTGACAGTAGATAGAATGATAGGTTGCATGTAATCATAATTGTAATATGTTGATAGGTAGGTACTAGGCTATCTGCCGAAGGGCATTTATAAGCTTAGCCAAGGTGTGTCTGCTCACGCTGCCCCATTGATCAATTTACTGGGCCTCTGTCTAGCAGAGCTATTGAATTGATCCCAGAATGTCCTAATCTTTGACCCCCGACCCCGAATTATATTTGGCTTTGGCTAGACTTCTTACATTAAGAGTTTGAGAGGTATGATTCTCGTGTATGTTTAGTTGTGTTGTTTGGCCTCTAAGGCTCAAGTCATGACTGAATGGAGTCCTGACTCATTGGAGCAGTCTGCATACTCAGTTAACAGAAGTTAAATAAATATTTATTCATAGTCCCTTACAGAAAAGACGGTGACCCCCTTCTCTGCACTGCGGCTTATATATCCCGACTCAATTTCATGCAAAATGCATGGCCTTTGTTACAGTGTAGGCCTTACTTAGACTGTCATGAAATGAATGTCATTCATATATATATATATATATATATATATATATATATATATATATATATGTGTGTGTGTGTGTGTGTATATTTATTTATTTGCGACATTCTCACGATTTTGCTGGGATATAATAATCCAAGGCAAAATAAGCTGCTGTTTTGTTTCTGTTGTATATTGCAGTACTATAGTATTAGAGTTATGAGAAGATAGAGGGAAGGGACAAATCTGCAATAATTTAGAGTTGTGTATTCAGTTTTGAAGTTAGTGCTGTTCTCAAAAAAAAATAAAATGTGAGGACTTTCCCATTATGAAATATATGCTGGCTACATTAGCGCCAATCACTAAACCAGTCTTATTTGTAATATAATGTTGCCGAACTCATACATCATTGGTTTACATGTGCAACATGTGCGTTATCATATAGTCTTAGTTATTAATTTATTTTAGTGTCTTGTTAACTGGAGTAACAAAGTAATGAAGTATAGAGTCTAATCTTGAAATAAAGACGTGTGCCCCAGGTGGGACAACCCAAAAATTGGGAATAGTATCCTATTGGTCACTCCTTTCACCAATGTTTGTGGACTAAAAGGTTGGGATGTCTGAGGATACTTGGAATGAGTCAACCCATGGAATGTGTCCAGAGGAGTAGGGAGTGACCAATGTGTAGTGCTGTGGATGCACTGTGTTTAAAACTGGAGAATATACATATACACAGATGTATATATCTATAGATACACACACACACACAAACATATATATATATATATATATATATATATATATATATATATATATATATATATAGCCATATGAGATATATATAGATACATACACATATACACACAAAAGGTATCAGTAGGCATACATATGTAGAAGTAGTGCAGAAGTACCGGGTGCAAAGTATACCCCTCATCCACAAGCCCTTCAACTGGTACCTGTGAAATGTGTAGTGTGCAACGATTCCCACAAATGAGAATACTGACATTAAACATATACCGACACACAATTCAAAGGACATGACATGACACACAGGTATGCATACATATATAACCTTTATTCCTGTACTATACAATAATGTATGCCAGCACTGACATCACATAAGGTTTGAAATATGTAATCAGTCATGAATGCAAGGCCCACACAAAACAGTAGATGCAAGCAATGTATATATATATATATATATATATATATATATATATATATATATATATATATATATATATATATATATATATATATATATATATATATATATATATATATATATATATATATATATATATACCATACTATGCTGTCTAGGCCAAGGCCTTCAATTAATACAACAGTAGGAGCAGAATTTGCCTTCAGGATACGTAACAATCAACAATTACAGATGTAGTTCAGCAGCCTTCCAATTACACCCTGTAGTCAAGCCCTAGGGGGAAAAGTAGCACTTGTGTTAATGTCACAGTATCTTGTACATATCATTGCTTAACCTAATACCTCACTATCACACTGAATGACCCTCGTCTTAACAGTTATATCACTGGAAAAATGTCATAGCCTAGGTTAATGGCATAGAACCCCCCCCCCCCATAAAAGGCTGTACAAGGGCAAGGGACAGCTGTTGCCCCCATATATATGGACATGGGCCAACAGCTGGTGTGGGAGTCCATGACATGACTGAGATGATAGCAGTAATGCTAGCAGTAAATGATAGGCCATTACATTTCTGTATCACAGCGGGACAAAGACTGGCATATATGTGGAGATGTGGAGGACAGAGGCCGGAACATAGGGCCATATTTGCATTATTGCTGTTACACACCCTGGAAATTGTTGGTGTTACAGCATTTGTTGTAGCATACCCTTATGCAGGGATACAACATTGAAATACAAATGGATGTAGCCATGTACTGATAGCACTCAACATACAGAATGCCACAGATATATTTGGGACAATACCTGTATGGTGCACAGATAAAACCTAACAGCCAATCCCCCTTGTATCATACAGATAGGCCCAAAGTTGAGAGCTATGCAGACAGACAGCATTCCATGAAAAAGTACCATGTACACAAAAACCCTGTAAGAACAGCAAGATACATTGCACACAACAACACTACTCATGCTGTCTGTAGGTCTGGAACCTTACCCAAATGTGGATTTGGCCTGTGTCTGCAGGTTCTGCTGTAAGAGGTATTGCTACCTGCTGTCTGTAACACTGATGTCCACACACAGGAAGGATGTCTTCCATACTGTAAAGGTGAAGGGACTATGCTCACAGAAGGCAGCAATTTATAGTACAGGGTTTCCATGACAGTGGTTATCTGAAGATCTACACAGCAGGCTGCATGCAGTTAACAACTGGTCGACACTAACTGTTGCAGAGACTACAACCTGATCATGTGCAATATCAATAAAAGCATGCTGCAATCTATTCATACCAGCTCATTCACTCTACTGGAGAGACTGAGAGAGAGAGAGAGAAATAAAAAATAAACACCTCAAGAAAGTTCACAAAGCTCAGGGTTATGTTACAGTGGAAACAACATAACAGGTATGTGAAACAGATATGCATTTACTGGCATGTAGTATATGGCATAGAATAATAGGATGTATACTGTGAAAGGATGTATATGTTCCATCAGTACATGTTCCTGTAATGATGTTGTGCTCAAAAACTGCACTGGACAGTAGTATTAGTCCCTGTGGGCAGTGGGAAATACCTATCAAATGTGCAGACCAGCAGTGAATGGCAAGGATGTGACCCATGCTATCTGTAAATTACTGTGGCCATCGGCTAGTGGGGCTATTAATACCGCCATGATAGACACATGGGTGAGAGACCACACCTCTTGCAGGACAGTCATATTAAAGTGTAGCATAGCATGCCCACACTGACATAGCAGTATGATATGCTTATCTAAAGTTTGTCACCATATATACCTCCATAATGTTTGTCTGTGTTCACATGTGACACCTGTTTGTGTTGTAGCAAGGCAGAACAGTTCAGCTGTGAAGTAAAGAGGGTACATGAGTGTGGTCCAGATGTTAGCACGCACCCCACATACAGATACATATATGTGTGACACATATTCACAGCTGTGTATGTGTACAGAACCTCAGCCAGTTATACATTTATATAGGTATATAAACAAAACAAAAGGATATCTACACATATACATATGTATATATACATATATATATATATATATATATATATATATATATATATACATATATATGTATACAGACATATATGTGTATGTATATGTGTATATATATATATATATATATCTATCTATATATAGATATATATATATATATATATATATATATATATATATATATATATCTATATCTATATATATATATATATATGTGTGTGTGTGTGTGTGTGTGTGTGTGTGTGTGTGTGTGTGTGTGTGTGTGTGTGTGTGTATAGATATAAAAAAAATATATATATATATATATATATATATATATATATATATGTCTATGCATTTTTCCTGCCATAAAATGTGTGAGAGAACATCACACATCAATACACAACATACCTATACACCAGTACATGGTTGCAAGATGGAGTTTGGAGTGAGATGTTGGGAACACATTGCAATTGTATGGGATGGTGGGGTATATATGTTGGTGAAGAGTATTAGGCACATATTGGTATGTAGGTCTGGTTGGGTGACAAACAAGACAGCATACATGACTGGTATATGACACGTGGTGTTTAAACACTGTGGATGGGTAGTTACATTTGGAATGTGGAAGCCATTGAGCCAAATGGAACATGATGCCCACCCATGGACAGTCACGACAGCATCTACATGGACATAAAGGTGCCTGGGCTGTGTGCTGGGCAGGAGGGACATGCATGTCGAACCTTGTGTATGTGTACTGCATGCCTCCAGGTGATGTAGCACATACCTCATGTCACTGTGGCCTCCCTATGCCCAATACCCGCGACCTACCTGGGTGACAGACATATGTCTGTGTGTGCTCCATGGGGGAGGCACACCATCCCCTGAGGTGGTTCCATATGAAGGTAGTGAAGGAACAGTAGAAAATGAGGTTCCATGGTGGGCCATGGATGTGATGTGGACTGGTAACATGTACACATTAGGTTGGAGTGATGTTCCTGCTGGCAAATAACCCCTACACATACTGGTGTGTTACTGTCATGGAACATATGTGGGCTATAATAGTCCACACAATCCCAGAACATGTCCAACAGCATCCATAGATATCCCCAATACTACAGAATGGCAGATGTGTAGCAATCACATACCAGGCCTACCACATGCATATGTGGAAAAATAGTGGCAGTTACAATGGCATGCAGGTGAAATACCCTGTAACAGCACTGCAACTCTAGTTTATCCACAGGGAGCATGTCTATAACCGCATAGCAGAAAATGTTGTACAATACAATATATGGCCCAATAGTACACATACCGGACACATACCATTAGCGTAGTGTGAACATTATGTTGGAGCTGATATGGTGGTGAGAGACTGATATGTGTATTGCATTATGTTAAACTTGACATATGAGTTGCTCAGACATATTTCCATCATTTTTTTCTTTCGGGGAGTATGGCACACCTGAGAAACCCTGCATACAGTGCAGCTGAGAAGGAAATCATCATCAACAGCATGATCCACAACTATCAGCTCTCTCCTCATGGACAAGCATGGACCAGCAGGAGAGAACAGCCATGTGGACTGATATGGCCTGCAGGGTGAATGAGGTGGGGTTGCACAGTCGAACCTATGAGCAGGTCTGCCACCATTGTAGTGACCTGCTCCAGCAAGTACGATGTTGTGCCGCTGCCATGTGGGGAGACCACCTTGCAACATGGGAGGACATAACATCCATCCCCCCCTCACCAGAGTGGAGGAGCTGCTCATCAGCCTGGTAGCACCTGCCCAACTGAAAGAGCTCCAGACCTATATGGTCATGGAGATGGATGCTACTCACACACCATACATTGAGCATGCAGGTAAGGTTGCAAGGCATACCAGTAGACTACTGCATTGCATGCATCTGTACAGGTAGACCATGCATGTGTGAGATGTGGGGTATGTTGCTGTGTAGTACTGATAAGCAGTAATATATATATGTGTGTGTGTGTGTGTGTATAGATATGTCTATACCTATGTCTACATATATAGATATGTTATATCCATTCAATGATGAATATATATGCACACACAAATACATCTGCATGGTGGAATACATTCCCTGTAGTGTTGTATATCTGGGCTGGATGATATGTATGTGGACACATCATGATTATGCATATCTGCCATGGCTTAGTGGTAAATCACTTTGTGTATGATGTGCAGGGTCCTCGTTACAAGCCTTGCAAGACCTGTTTATTTTGTTGCTGGGCAGAACACACAAACCTGCTTACAACTGCTTTACGATGCCTTAATCACTCTCTATCCAATGGGATGTGTTCTGGCCAGCAACAAATTAAACAACTCTGGCAAAGCTCAAACCAAGGACCATGCACACCCTAGACAAACCAAAGTATCACTAAGCCATGACAGGTACACAGATAATCAATGTTTCAGAAAAATAGCCAGTCCTGTCATGCAACAGTGCAGAGAATGTTTACCAACATCTAGATGTCTGCGTGTGTAACTATAGTGCAACCTTAACAGATACAACATACCCATATATATATAGATGCACATGTATTAAAATATATATGTTGTTTTACTACCTCTGCATACATATATATCACTATCTATGCACATATACCTATATATCTGTTAGCGGATACCTATATCTATATAGGTATATATGGCCATACATCTGCAGATAACAATTGCAAATTGAGAAATACATTGATGTTCACATGCACCGTTAATGGGGTTGAGAGGCCCCACACACTATACGTCTTGTACAAATAAGCATCCCCCCACAACCAAACACCTGCACCTGCAATACACTACCAAGTACAGTCTGCCTCCCACAGGACATGTAATATGTGGAAACTGTCAACGTCACCAGGATACACATACACATATATGCTAATACAGATATACACACACATATATATATATATATATATATATATATATATATATATATATATACATGTGACTACACATACACATGCAGATATATGTACAGTCAGATATGTATGTAGGAGGTGCACACAACATGGAACAGCCAGCATGCCTACAGTTAACACCTGAACAACTGGACACTGTATGGGCTAAACATACAAATGTCAATCTTTGCCTGCAACATATACCCATAGAAAGGTCATAGTAAAGACACCACACACAGGTTTGCAGAAATGGGACTTCTTTAATTGTGTACCATAATGGTCTTATATGCCATATCATATAGCTGTTCAAATACTGACAGCCATGTAAATGGAGTACTGCAAGTGTGAAACAGTTACACTTATACAGTAGTCTGGAAAGGTTCACATCTGTTGCAGTCCAAGCCAAGCCCTTCAGAATGTACAATAGTGCTGACAGACTGGGCCACCGGGTACCACACAATCAACAGTATGTACTGCAGGCGTGTAGTTCAGCACCCTCTATCTACACTCTGTACAATCTCCATAGGAGGTAAAAACGTTTTGTGATCCAATGGGTTGTACCCGGAACATATCAAGGCATAACGCACAGAACAGTCTGTATTGCAGGGGGCATTAGGCTTGCAGTACCCCCCAAGTCATGCTAGCAGTTGCAATATAGGTGGAGTATACGGTACTGTACATCCACATACCTTGTGGCAGCTCACGCCTGATAACCCCACATTTGTAACAGCCTAGGTCATTTATGGTGCTCCCCACCTGGACTCAGTAATACAAGGCAATATACCAGTGCTACATACAATGGCCTCTGCAGTGCATAAGGGCGCACATGTGTTGTGTAGGTGACGCCCACACATATATGGCCCCAGCCCGTGTATGTGCGGGGGATACAACAGCAGTGTACTAACGGCAGCAATGGCAGTGTTATATACTCACAGCCCACTACAGAACAACCCTCAACAGCATGACAAAAGGTTCTGGTGTTACAGGATAGTCTGCAATATACCCTTAGTTAGGGAATTGAGGTTAGATATAGACATGGATATAGCCATGAATCAGTAGCATGCAACACACACACTGCCAGTGTCATATCTGACATAGAGCCTGTGTGGTGGACGGACAACACATGATAGGCATATTTCTGCCCAGCAAGAGTTAGGCCCACAGTAGTGACCTATGCAGACAGACTGCATTCCAAGGTACACTTGTATGTATATACACACACCCTGTAACACCAGTACTATGCGAAGCATTACACACCTCTACCGACAGTCTGTCTGTAGTTCTGAACCTCTTACAAATGTGTCCACTCTGAGTGTGCATGTTCTCCTGTGAGAGGTATTTCTACCTGCTGCCTGTATTACTGATGCCCACACACAGGACAGATGTCCGACACAAAGGAAATTTGAAGGGACCACGGCCACATGCTGTAGGCATTTATAGTGGATGCTTGCTATGACAGTGGTAATTCAATGTATTACACATGTCATTATATATATAATAGCGGGTGCTTGCCATGACAGTGGTAATTCAATGTAGTACACATATGTCATTTTATATATATATATATATATATATATATATATATATATATATATATATATATATATATACATATATATATATATATATATATATATATATATATATATATATATATATATATATATGGCTATCTGGATAGGCATATATACATATATTTCTACCATATGTCCTGGATATGGAGTGTAGCCGTACCCCAGCCCTTACAGTCCCAATGTCGTAGTGCAAGGGTATGTCAGGTATGTATAGCAGGTATATTACTAGACTGTTGCTACTGTCATTGGGATTGTCTTCACAGATATCATGTGTGTGGATGCTGAAATCTGCTTATAACATGTATGCCATTGGCTACCGACAGACATCCTACGGACATCATTGTAAAGTACCGCTGCTAGCATGTAATGTCCCTGTGGAGTGCAGCAGAGATATTGGCCACTTTATATGGAACTTCGGACACACTCTGTACAGTCCAGAGGTATACACATATTCCCTTAGTGCACCACATGTGTACCAGGCCTGACAATATGGATGTAGACAGCCATGTAGATGGATATAACACATAACGACTGGTATACTTTTTCACCATAAGTGTTGGAGTCACACACTCCTGTCTGGCCTGATGCATAATGACTGCTGGTACAGGGGTGCCATGGGCACATACTACCCACTAGATACTGACATACATCTGTGCAGTATCCCACTGGCCTGTCTCACATACAAGAAGTTTAAGGGAGGCCCGGCAGCAGTACATCTGGCAAGTATCTGCACATTACATCCCACTGGTAAACTAGACTATGCTGCTAGGCATGTAACAATGCACTGTGCAGGCTACATGCAGACTGGCTCAACACTGTCCTACATCTTGTATGGCAGAATGCACATGTACTTATATATATAGCAGGCTCAACAGTCATGTCACAGCAAGGTAAGGGTGTGATAGTGCATTATCACAACCAATGTGAACACAGCCACAGCCACATATGGTAGGCTAGAATAATATTACAGTATATGGACTATCTGTTCTACACCATCCTCATATGTGCCAGTCACAGAATGTCCCTACATATACTGGGCTGCTACACAGTTTGGTCTGATATCTGTCTGTGGCATGGGACATGTATGTGTATGGCCCTACAAACGTGTATGGCGAAATGGTGCCATACAGTGGGGAAGCATGTAACATCTGATAGACGGGGAACTAGGACAATGACATCTACTACAGTCTGTACACAGGCTAAAGTACATATGAACAATACACAAACTGCTGACATTCACCATCACTACACAGACCTCACTACTGTACAAACATCCACAGAATGTCCAGCTTATGTCTTGAAATATAACCTCTACTGTACATGACATGTGTAGCAATCTGATATATCACTGGCTTGTTATCAGATATGATGACACTATTTATGATGTACAGCACATATGAACCACTTTATGTGTACAAACGTTGACAGTCGTGTGGCTGACAGCACATACACAGGGCCAGTATAGACATGTTGCTGTGATAGCCTTGTATATTTTCCATTGTAACAGTGTTTGTTGCAACATATGTCCTATGAGGGATATAAAGTCAGTAACTGTCACGGCCTTCACCATCAACAGACTGCAATCCTCACACTACCATCTGCATTCCACAGAGAGATGCACTGTGGATAACACAGGAAAGCATAGGCACAACACTGTCCAGTCTGCAGATGACCCTGCAGATGAGGATTCCTCATATACATGGAACTGACATGGCAGATATTACTACATGTACAACAGGCATATCCAGACAAACACTATTAAACCAACATTACTCCAAATGCAGTATAGCAACACTTACAGTCTGTAGTCAGGTCAGGCACATCCCCCTCCTGTTTGTTGCCCTCTTTCCACAGTGTATGTTGTTAGAGGTGAATCCCCAATCCAACTGAGATGCTGTTTGCCAAATAACAGATCTAGTTCCTGCTCACAGTGACTGAAAAGGCCCAACACCACCATGAGGTTCCTAGGTATTGGAATGTGTTTCCATGCAATTGACTATGGGATTGTTACCACAGCTGTTCCACATGCAATCAGGTAGGGGAGGGCTGCAATTCATGCAGAGACCATCAGCTGATCACATAAAATACACATGCTGCTGCCTAAGCAAGGCAGGTGTAGGTCTCCACATCCACCAGAGAGGGAGTAGGGGAGGCAGACAGAGGCAAATATATGTCAGGGAGGGGTGGGAGTGTAAAACTGAAGCATGTTTGTGTCACACACCTACCAGCACAGGGTATCAAACCCCCGACAACTATGTAGTGCTATCACAGTTAGATGCATTTACTGGACGCACCACATGGGTTGCCTGATGTGGAGCACTCAGAAATTATATGTGAGGGTGAATGACATCTGCAACAGGGATACAATAGATATACAGTAGGTGTCGTACACATGCCTGGCTGCATGAGCAGGTGCCAGCATCAACACAGGCACACTCACACAAGAATGCACACACATTAACACACTTGGCAGGGCCAGGAGTGCAATTCATCACTAGTGGGATTGCCACAACACATCAATGTGCAGGTATCACATGCACCACATGGGTCATATGGAGGCTGTATGGGCAAAGAGTACAAGGAGATGTCACACATCAGACAGCATGCTTCAGTATGCCCTGTGGGGTTGAAGTGAATGTGGATGTGGACATACACACCATACAACACACACATATGAACACACAGGGTACTAGTTCTGACATGCATGGGTGCATGTCTACATGGGTGTGTGGTGGTCAACTGTGCCAACTGGCTGTACAAGGGTAGGCGATGGGAATACCTTTGCATCAGGCCACATGACAATGGTCTGCATTGTGGCTCAGGCCTGTAGTTACTGCATTTGCCCACGCAGGTGGGTATTGCATCCCCCATCCAGTCACTTGGGTGACTATTGTATGTGGCCAATGCTGTACATCACATGCCATGTATGTGTTCCTTAGTCCATGACATGGATGGTATCTGGGATGTGCACACCTCCCACATGCATGTACAGTGACATGTGGAACTGTACCTGGGGTGTCTGGCCCATGTTGTGAACACAGATTATCATTGGATGTGCCAGTCTTGCCCACCTGTGGCAGGAACTGGAACTGGGCAGCAGGTTTACCCTTCACCTACATTGATGGCATGCCAACAGTATTCCCTGATGTCAATGTCATCTGTCCATACAGGACATGTTGTCAGGCATGGTATGTCCGTTGTGAGTCACATGTGAAGGCACCACAGGTGGTGCAGGTGTCCATTGGGGAACATGGTAGAGGTGCACTGTCTGCATGTATGTGCATATTGGACAGATGCGCAGGGTGATATGCCCTCTGTAGCCCACTGCATAGCTACTATCAGTGGCTATTATGCAGTGTACAAACCACATATTGCCTGCTGCCTAGGCATGTGTGCTCATATGACACATGGGTTGAGTGTGTGCTCTGGGTAATAGTGGGGTTGCTAACTTGGATTGTCTGGCCTTGATGTCACATGTATGGGTATGGCTTTGCACCCCAACCTCCCAACTAATTTACATCTGTTATCCCTGTATGGTTGACATTGTGATATATAGTAGGGCCACCATAAAATAAATTAGCAAACCCCCCTACACAATGCCGCAGTTGACACACACTCACCTCTACACAGGATATGGGTTACAAACACACACACCTGTCATGTTTGGGAGTAGAACCCCTACTTAACTACTTTGTTACACTAAAGCACTACGCAGTTATAATACGTGCCATGGAGATTACTGGAGTGCTATTTCCCTGCAGGTGTATTTCACAGTGAATGACATCAACAGGATTACCAGAGTAGGGCATGTCATCTGTACTGCAAGTGACTAACCTAAAATGCATTGTTTCCTACACAGACAGTGAGGCATACACAAAACATCCACAACTGATATGTGTGGGTATAGAACCCCTGATTGAGGTCTATATCACACCACAGCATGGAGCTGTTATGGGATGCACCACAGTGATTGCTACAGACATCTTTCCCCAAAGGTGTATTTCACATTGAATGACATCAGCAGGTTTACCAAAGTAGGGCATTTCAACTGTACTGCAAGTGACTAGCCTAAAATGCATTGCTCCCTACACAGACAGTGAGACACACAGAAAACATCCACAACTGACATGTGTGAGTATAAAACCCCTGACCAAGGTCTATATCACACTGCAACATAAAGCTGGTATAGGCTGCAGCACAGGGATTACTAAAGAACTTTTTCTCCAAAGATTTACTTCACAATGAATGACATCAGCAGGATTGGCAATGTAGGGCATTTGAAATGTACTGGGAGTGAGTAGCCTATGATGCATTGCTCCATACACAGACATTGCAACACACACAAAACATCCAGAACTGCCATGGGTGGAGATGGAACCCTACCACAGTTCTACACCACACTACAGCAGTACACAGTTACAAGACACCCTACAGAGATTACTGGGCTATGACTTTCCCACAGGTGTATTTCTAGGTGTGTGACATCAGCAGCCTTGCCAAAGTTAAGTATGTGTATTGCATGGGGTGTGAGTGGCCTAAAAAGCATTGCTCTCTACTCAGTCAGATGCACACACAGATTCACACACCAACACACACACACACACACACACACACACACACACACACACACACACACACACACACACACACACACACACACAGACACACACACACACACACACACACACACACACACACACACACACACACACACACACACACACAGTTGCCAAGTCTGGGGTTAGAGCACCTACCTCACTACTTTATCGCACTAGAGCAGTATGCAGTTACAAAGCATGCTACAGAGATTACAGGGCTATAATTTCCGCAGAGGTGTATTTCTAGGTGTGTGACATCAGCAGCCTAGCCAAAGTCAAGTATGGGTATTGTACGGGTTGTGAGTGGCCTAAAAAACATTGTGCTCTATGCAGTCAGACACACACACACACACACACACGCACACACACACACACACACACACACGTGCACACGGTTGTCAAGTCTGAGGTTAGAACAAATACCTAACTATTTTATCACATTACAGCTGTACGCAGTTACAAGACAGAGGTGTATTTCTAGGTGCGTGACATCTGCAGCCTTGCCAATGTTGTGTATATGAACTGTACTGAGTATGAGTAGCCTAGAAAGCATTTCTCTCTACACAGGCAGAGACAGAGACATGCACACAGTTGCCAACTCTGTGGTTAGGACTACTACCTAACTAGCTTATTAGTACAGCAGTACACAGTTATGGGACGTGCCATGAGGATTACTGAGCTAGAGCTCCCCCAAAGGTGTATTTCATATTGGATGACCTCAGAAGGCTTGTCATGATACTGCTGTGGGGAGGGTGGTGTGTGCATGGTCTGTAACACATTCATGTAGGGGTAGACATGCCACCTGCGGGCACACACAGAGTCATATGCTACAGGTATGTGTATACAGCTACTAGGTGACATCTTCCTTGTACTGTCATGTTGCACAGCTGGCATGTGCAGCACACTGTCATGCTTACAGGTACGGGTGGCTAGTATCTGCAGTAAGTGACACCTGCATCTCATATGTTTGGGGCCCTTTGGCTGTGTGCTGGGTGGGACAGGCCTAGATGCCTCCTTGTCACTGTCACCCTCTTCAACACATCTATGTCTGTCTACCTTTGGCTTATCAAAGTGTGTTGTCCTTACATATATGTCTGTATTCCTATCCAATGTGTGTGAAAGGCAGGAGTGGTGCATACTAACTTGTCTTTGCACTGAGAACTGCAACTGCCAGATATGTCTGGTCCACTGTTGTTTGCTGACATGGCCTTCTTGTGTTCAAGTGTGTGAGGATGCCCAGTATGGGCTTCCAGTATGTTGTTGACTGACATTGCCTTCATTCCTCTAAGTGTGTGAGCATGCCCAGTATGGCCATCTATATTGCATGTGTGGATCAAGTCCAGGTGGGTTGTACTGCGGTGAGGACCTTTGTGCTGTACACCGACAGGTAGCATGCTGTGTCTGCAGGGTATACATCAGCCATTTGGCATTGACTGCTGCTACATTTCTGCTTAGCAGGGGGACACCAAACTGTTTCTACATTTCTACACAGGGGTGGGGGGGCACACCCGTTACAATAAGTGTACATAGGATGGTGGGGCACACCTTACACTTTTACACAGTTGCTAGGACTGTATTGGTATGTCAGGTACACCATTTCAATCTGTAGTCCTACCTATCGTGCTGGCTAGAGGCATACCAGTGTACTACAGATCATAGCTTTCACTACCTACATATTAGTTTCTGACTTCCAAGCCTTCACAACTGACATCCAACTGGCTGGCGTGCTGTAGTCTGTCTGTGTAGGGCTGGGGTTGGGGTTACCCATGGGGATCATTCAGATGCCATAGTGCAGCATTTGTTTGTGGTTGTCTACACCTATCCTGCTTGCTGTGACTGCTGCTGGGTATGTGCCCCTCCCGTCTGGCATGCGTGGGTCACTTACCTTGCGGGTGTCCCAGTATTGGTGGTGATGCAGGGCTGCCTATGTTGGATGCACATAGTACACTCCCTGTACATGGTTGAGCACAGATAGTGTCATGTTTGGCATCCCTTTTACTGTATGTAACTGGGAGGATAGGTGTAGACAAACACAAACAAATGCTGTACTATGGCATCTGAATGATCCCCATGGGTAACCCATACCCCAGCCCTACACAGACAGACTACAGCATGCCAGCCAGCTGCAATCTTTATGCTCCTCCAATAAAATCTTATCTCAAACTACCAAAGCCAATAATTCTGCTGGGGATTTTCTATTCTCAAACTTTGTAGGTAAAATGTGGAACTCCCTACCGGCCATGCTCACCTCAGAACCTTCACTCCTACAATTCAAAAAAAAGCTTAAACCCCATATCAATATCTGGCAATGTCCCTGTTCCAAACCTGATTAACCACTATCATTTACCCTTCTCTTACCTCACTATCCTTAACCGCTTTTTAACAAGGCGCCTCACCTTTGTAACTGACCTATGTTTTTTTTTTTTTATATATGCTGCTGTTATTTTTTTCCCAAAATGTAATGTATCTTTATATTGTATTTAGAACTCAACTATCTTCCTTTTTTTGCATTAACAATGTTCATATGTCTGTTATGTACCTGGAGCTTTTCTCCCCGGGCCTCCGCTGAAAATGGACATGTATCCAGTCGGACTCTCCCGGTTAACAAATGTAAAATAAAAGAAATAAATAAAAATAAGTATGTGCAAGTTGGAGAGAGGTGTCATTCCCTGGGACCCTACTGTGTCAGTGCATGTGCTATGCATTTCCTCTTTGCCAAGGTCAGGGCATACTGGGCATGCCTCCTTTTGCCTACTGGAGCGGGCTCAGGCTGTTCCTCCTCCGAGTCACTCTGCACCTGTGCAGGCCTTGGCACTGGTGAGGGGCTGTGTGGCCCTACCCCATGCTGCTCTTGCTGCAGCTGTTTCCACAGGATCATATTGTGTAGCATGACACATACAAGGACAATTTGGGTAGATGTAGTTGGTGAGTACTGCAAGGCTCCACCGGATGTGTCCAGGCACAGGAACTGTGACTTGAGCATCCCAAACACATGCTCTATTATGATCCGTGTTTGTGCATAATTATGGAGTTCTTGTTCAGGTGTGTGTGCATTTCTGATGGGTGTCATCAGCTATGGCTCCAGTGTGTATCCAGCATCCCCCACTAGGTGACCACGTGGGATGTCCCCAATGGCAAATGTCTGGTACAGCTGCGCCAGATGCCAGATGTGGGAATCGTGGTAGCTTCCAGGGCAGCCAGCACACATATTCATTATTATGCCCTGGGTATTGCACACAACCTGGCAGTTGATGGAGGGGAAGCCCTTGTGGTTGATGTAGACCCTACCCCGCACACCTGGTGGTGCTTTAATGCATATGTGCGTGCAGTCTATTGCACCCACTACTTCAGGGTATTCTGCTATCTGGGAGAAGAGACGCATATTGCTTGCCAACACCTCACAGGTGATGGGGAAATATACATGCTCACCGACATGTGCTGACATGGCATCCAGGAACTGGTGGAGTACCCTGGATGCTGATGCCTGTGAAATCCCCATCATATTCCCAGTTGGCCTTTGGAAGGTACCTGTTGCTAGTATTCTTAGACCTACACATACCTTGGTATCCACTGGGATGGGTTCCCTGCTGTTAGTTCTGTGTGTGAGGTGCAGCTGGCACAGCTCAACAATTTGCTGTAGGAGGTCCCTGTCCACCCTATAGGGCTCCACTATCTCCAGCTCATGTAACCCTTGGTAGGCTACCTTGGGTCTATACACTCTTCTCTATCTCTTCACTGTGGGTTGCTCAGCAGCATTCACATCCTCACCACCCTCAGCCTCTTGCACATGTTGGTTTATGATAGCAAAAGCAGCCCGTAAAATTTTTTCTCTTGCTTTTGTTTTGTAAAATTTCCCCATCTGTATACACCAGTGGTGTAGATATTTTGGGAAAAACAAGGGGGAAAGGTGTTTGCATAGTTTATAGTGGTGTGTTGGGCTGGGCTGGGCTGGTCTACTGCCTGTCTAATTGGATGATTCTGATACATTTCACCTGTCAACTTAGCTAGTTCTTCTTGATTACCTTCCTACTGCTGTTTTCCTTTCTCATTGCCTCCCTGTTTAAGCCCATGTGTGTGCCACAGAAACAGAATGCTCATGTGTGCACAGACCTGCTTTTTCCTGGTTTAACTTCCTTTTTCTTCCTGTAGAACCTGGTGTGCGGCGCGCACACCTGCTTACACTTTGTAAAGTATGCTAGGCAGGTTTATACACACCCCTAGCTTAGCTGTGCTAACCTAGGAGCAATCTCGAGCCACAGGTCTCCAATCCGCTTACATTATGCCTGACACCCCCACCCCCCATGATGTCACTTATATCCTAGTCTTGCACTCAGCTATTTATACTCTTACACTCTCGGGACCTGCTTCACACCCTGGGAAAATCTGGGATTCACTAACCTTTCTCTCTTTTGCTTAGAATTGGCTACTAATGCATCGTTACATGTCCCACACTGAGCCTCCCCCCTTAGCAACCACTTCTCACTGGCCATGTTGTCTTTTGCCTGCCATTGACTTGCATGGCAGAATTCTGATTTTTGTTTGAATGCTCATTTTCAGTTTATTTTATTATTTTCCCCCTGATCCCATTTGTGCACTGCTGCCTTATGCTTACACAGCCGAGAACGGAGAAAAAAAAATGTTTTGTTTATTTTTTTTACAGTTTGTAATACCAATGGCCTTCTACTTGGCCATTGGCATTCTTCCTCAATAATATGCAGCCTTTATTTGGAGCTGTCATAGCTCCGTTTTGGAATTTGCAGAAATGTACTTGGTTAGTAACTGAGTACATTTCTGCAGATTGCACTTGTCTTGCACGGACTATTGCAGGCTTCCTGGATTGCAATATCACCTCTTTGCATGGATTTCTCCAGCAAATGAGGTGATTTGCATACCAGGGCTTAGTCCATGCATATATATATTATAGAAAATGGCAAAATCTCAGCTTTAAAGAAGTAGTTGAATAATATGTATTGACATTCTTTCTGGAGATGTTCAAAGAAGGCAGTGGAACTTAGGCTATGCAAATGGATAGAAAAAACAAAAGAAGAGCCATGGGATTTCATTTTGTGGAAATTCAAAATGTACAGTAAAAAGAAAGAGAGGTAGCTGCAAAGGAAAATCATGTTGGTATGGCAATCCCTCAACATCATTTGGAGGCGAACAAATCATAAAATAATACTAATCATTTATAGTATTGCAGATGATGTTAGTGATGCATAAAATACCAAGATACAAAAAATGTGATTTTCCATTTTTTGAACATACTTTTCCATTAAGAAGGCATTTTGACCTGCATAAACTTGAAGCTGTGTTATATTATTTGAATCTACATGATAATTTTCACATTTCAAAATTGCTTCAGTGAATGATGTTCACACTATTTCTCATACTCTTATGTCTAATATTTTAAAATGATGACGCTCACTGTACATAAATAAATTAAAAGCCTACTACATATATGCACATGTATTTGGTGCTAATGTTTTTAGTATAACCAGTAGTTGGTGCTTGCTCTTTACACTCAAGCATTCATTTCACTTTTGAGTATTGTTCTCCCCTTATTTTGAATGGTGCTCTTCCTCTAAAATAATTTCAGCCCAAATGTTGTGCAAGAAGAATTACCAGTACTTCAGATGACAATTGATTCACCTATGCATACGCAAAATTTCTTTCTCACAAGACAAACTCAGCTTGTTTTTAAGGGGAAAAATTGCATAGTATGCATTCCCACACTAATATCATCCCTTGATGTATTTCCTAAGAATTCATGACACTGCAACAAACCCTAAAATTATTTACTGTGAATAACAAATTTATTTCTAAATGTATCATTGCTATTGAACTTTAAATGTATTAACTATGAATAGTAAATTCAGCAGTAGAAAATTATTTCCATGAAGATGCACTGTATATATTTTCTAATGGCAAATGAAAGATTGCCCATAGCACAATTTAAATGATATGCTATTTTTATTCTATTTTTGGGCTTCTACCTGTCTGACCCTTAAGGTTCTTCAAGAACCCTTCTAGCCTATATGTTCCCGTGTCCTGCTGACCACAGATCCCATATCATACCTGTGGGGTAGAGAATATCTTTCCATTGCTGATTTCCCAAAGTTTAGCCCTATCTTTTTTGAGGTCCCTGTTACAAATTCAAGACTCAGTAATGTGAGTTTCAGATCCAAAAAATGTAAATGTAATTAAAACAAGTAACAATGAACTTGAAAGTTCATGTTACATATATAAAGCAATTTTTGCAGGAGTGCAAGTCCATTCCTGATGTAGAAAGCTGTACCTTCACACAAATGATGCATGTGTGTGTGTGTGTGTGTGTGTGTGTGTGTGTGTGTGTGTGTGTGTGTGTGTGTGTATGCATATATATATATATATATATATATATGTGTGTGTATATATATATATATATATATATATATATATATATATATATATATATATATATATATATATATATATATATATATATATATATATATGTATGTATATATATATATATATATATATATATATATATATATATATACACACACACACACACAAATTGAGACTGAAGTGAGAGTGGTCAGATAGAGCAAGTTCAGAGTTAGTATATATTTCTCTGTAATTGCACATAAATGCTTGCAGTCCTGAGGAGTGAGTTACAGTCTTCAAAGATACCAAAAAGAAACCATTTTTGTGTGGGCAGTGAGTGTTGCATCCTGCCCTCATTGGCCAGCCAGTGCAGTGCAAGACTTTGTTCCAATCTGTCTGAGCACATGTTTCTGTGTACCTGCTCTGATTGTTTAGTGCACAGGCCTGTCTTACTTGTGCCAACCCTACCAAGGTCTCTGTGTATATTTATTCTCACTTCTATGCATCTGCCTAGTTATTGCTTCTGCAGTTGGATCATGCCAATGCTCTCACCCAGGATGGGCAGTCAATTTCAGTAACAAATGCCCCTCACTCCTTGGTTTGCTCTCATTGCATCCGACATGAGTCAAGTGGATTGCGGCAACTGGATTTTTCACTGTTGACATCATGTAGTTTGCCCTTAATACTCTTAAATGAAAATATATGTTAATATTTCTCTCATTCTGTTAGGATAGATGTTATGAAAGCTTAACAGACACAGGTGAAATACCAGAAAAGAATAAGCTATGTGTAATTTAAAAGCAAAACACTTAACATATTGGATTTCCTTAGTGTGTGCTATAAGCTAAATCTATCTCTTTTCTGTTCACTGAATTATGAGAACTTGATCCATGGATTCACAGACCAACAGCCTTCATTATGTGTATTGGAAGCCATCATAATGAATAACTATTCAAGACTTTACACCAAATCCTCACAGCACACTGAGATAATAAGTGAATTGGCATTCACTGACAAAGTGTGTACAAGGGATTTTCAAACAGTGCAGGAGACTTGTAACATGAGAGGTGATGAGGTTTGTTCACAGTCTATTCTTTCCAAATTGGATTTTAATTCTTTGTACAGTTTTCATTTTGCAGAAACATGTGTATGTGAAATCAACACAGCAAAACTGTGAAAAGCAATCTC